>NW_022990092.1:0-25362 GCF_902827175.1 Gymnodraco acuticeps | reverse complement strand
TTCCTGGCTGCTCTGTGACCGCTGCCTGCTGTAACCAGAGGTGACGCTGGATCTGTGTCATCCAGGCCGTAATCTTCGCCTGGGACACCGCCACGGCTGCGCACAGCGTGAGCGCCGTGCTGGCCGCCTTAGCGATCTCCTCCGCCTCCTCTGGAGCCACGGTGGTGGATCGCTCGAACCAACGTCACCACCGAGTTGGTCAGCAAAGCGATATTGTTTGCCGCTGCCGACGCCTGGAACGCACACTGGTGCGCCCGGTCAGCCTGGCGGGCGACATACTGGTCCTTGGGGTCGGTCAACATAGGGCGCCGTCCGGCGACCAAGTTAGCCTGTCTCACCCCGAAAAATGCCGTTAAGCTCGGTTCCAGAGCGGGGGTGGTTGGGAAAACCTCATCTGTGAAACCCTCCACCTTGATGAAGGGGACAAAGGTGGCCACCGGAGCCCTCAAGCTCCTCGGGTTCGCCGCTGCACCTTCCTGATAACGCCTAATGGCGGGGAAGCGCGGCCAGATCGGATCACTCCTGCCCGTCTGCATCCGGGAAAACACGCCCGCCATGTCGTCCAGAGCCACCCCTCTCCCGTACTCGTGGAACGGGGAGACCTCTACATGCTGCTGCCTTGCCGATTATTTCCGGCAGCTCCAGCATGATGCCTCCCAATGCCGGTAGCGCCGTGGCCACGGAGAAGGGGACCACGTGCTCCACCGCCACCTCTGACTCTCGCTCCGACCCCGTCTCCCCGTCCGGGGAAGAGGGGGAAGGGGAGAGCCGCATGGTGAGCCCTGGAGGGAGGCGGGGAAGGAGTCGTCCGACTCCTGCCCCCCACTCGCCTCCATAAACAGGCTGTCCTGGATGGGCTCCTGCCCACCCCAGACGTCTTCCTCCCCCGCAGCAGCTAGAGCGTCCGCCCTTCGCTTCCTGTCGGATGAAGGAAGACGCACACAGTGAGGACATGCGACCTGTTGGCTGAGAGCCGCGTCCGCGTGCTCTGGCCCCAGACAGGCTGCGCATATCGGATGCAAATCGTAGCTCATAATGTAGCCCGTATTGCACGAAGGGCACATACGGACACACTCTTTATTGCTCATGATGTTGCTTTTCTCGTGCTTCAGTAAACTGCTGGTTGCTGAAGAAAAGAGGGAGCAGATCACCGGGCAACCTCCCTATTTATACCGGAAGGTGGCCCGAGGGTGGGGCCCACCTAGCGGGTGGGCGTGGACTACAAGTGTTTTCAGTACTGCGCGGGGGCGCAGAAGGGTAAACCCAATAGCGATAGCCTTAGAGGGCGAAGCCATATACGAAATAGAACAGAAAACACAGAACCTAAATACACACAGGACTAATCAAACAAACAAGAGACAGGTGAGGAGGGAGGAGAAAACACAGGGGCACCAGATGAACACAATCGGGTAATCAGGGAGGGAAAACAGACAGAAAGCAACAGGCAGGAACGGGGGGTGAACACTTTACAAAATAAAACAGGAAACCAAAGACAGAAAAAGACAAGACAAAACACAACACAGGCAGATCGTGACAGTAATATAGATTCAGTGCACTGCTACAGCCTGGAATGATAATTTTGTTAAACATTAGATGAATATTATTTATACCTGATATTACTGAGTAACTGTCCTGACTTAAAGACTTTGATTATTTCAGTGACAGAAGGAGCAGCATGGAGGACTTTGCGGGATTTTTTTACCTGCC
Organism: Gymnodraco acuticeps; assembly: GCF_902827175.1. NCBI lineage: Eukaryota > Metazoa > Chordata > Actinopteri > Perciformes > Bathydraconidae > Gymnodraco > Gymnodraco acuticeps. The sequence goes on along the minus strand of NW_022990092.1, from coordinate 23,655 downwards.
CATAAAACCGCACCAAGAGATCATGGACTTAACGTTCAGTCTACATCCTGCAGTGGAGAAGTAAGCGCTCTAATATACATGTGATTACAGAAGAAAAAACATTGCTTAGCTTAGCAAGTAACAAATATATTATGTATAATATATTACATGTATAATAAATACATGTTTGTAAGTTTGTTTTTATTGCAGAGCAGATATCACGTACTGACCTTTAAATGTAATTCCAGAGCTGTGTGTGTGAGGACCAGCAGTAAGGGATATCCTCCGTCTTTCTAGAGTCTCTCAATCTCACAGTGAGTTCACTTTTTATTACTCATGCTACACCATGATGCTGTTATTGATTGGTGTATACATAATGAAATATATTCCAAAGGTGATGATGCTGTCAGGAGGAAGGAATCCTTGAAGTCGAGACACTGAGACTCTTTATTCCAGTTAAAGCGACTTGCAGATGACACAAAAATCCAAACTGCGATTTTTGCACTGAAATTGTTGTCATGTCTGAATCTTTGCACATATTATTTCAGTTTTTATGTATAATCTTATTTGTGTATGTTGCCGATCATGACGCTAACACAAGGATAAAGTGGCTAGTTGATATTGGTAAATGTCATAGAACAGTAGGTTCATCCAGTAATGTCTCGTTTATCTTCCTGTGTGGAATTTTGGAATTGGAAAAGATAATACTGGTGAAATGAGTTCTATATTTTTAAGCTAAAAAGCTTTTATGTTACTGGCAAGCGACCACAAGAGTTAAATTGCAGATCAAATAAAAATAAACAGTCAGAACATGATCCAGGCAGCTGTTATACTTCACAGCAAAATATCAGCAAAAAGTTTATTTTTCCAGACCACAATTTTCAAATATTACTTAACTGTAATTTTATTTTTGACGGATAAGGTATTCTAGCTGCTTTACCCTTAAATGTTATTAATGTTTATCTGTTTTTTGAGGATTAAGATTGTGTCCTTTTTTGTCCTGTTGTTGATCTGCAATTAGTTTTATATAAAATATTGGTGAAATGCAACAACCCTAAAGTACACCGTTACACTGAGAAATTAAATAATTATTTTTGTACAGAAAAAAAGGATCACTCATTAATTTAAATAAATAATATGTTAAGATCAAATAAATAGCTGCATTTTACAGCCTTTGTCATTTCAAATTCATTGGTATTTTGCCTTTTTCATCTGATCACCAAACAGATACCATTTAATACATAAACATACGTTATTAGTTTATTTTGTATACCTGTATAATGTTTGGGTTTATGAGTTGAGCAATAATCTAACATAACAAGAAAAACAGCAATACAGAACATTGGGTTTAGGGCAAATCGGTGAATATTAAATAACACATTTTGAAGGCTTTGGTGAGAACTATACAGAAACTACAAATCCTGGAAAACATGTCATTTTTTTGTCCTTCAAAAGTTCCATTAAATGAAAAATATTTGCCAAATTGTTCCTGAATAAGCTGCATAATGTACCATTTATATAACCCTGTATTTTTGTATGAATGTTGTATTGGTGGTGGTCCCTGTGGGATTGAAACTGTAACTGTGCATCACAAGCTTATGTTTTTAGTGCCTTCTTCTTTGTATTTCACAATTGTTCTACAATAAAGTTGTAAATATAATTTGAATCATGATGTTTGTGTGAAACTATGTGTTTTATTGCAAAAATAATTTTCTGGCATTTACAAAAGCTATTATCACCTTTAAATGTGATGAGGTGATTATGTGCAATTCAGAGAAAGATATCGAATTGTTTTATTTCATTTGCAGATTCAAATTAATAAAACAAAATATGATCAATGCATTAATTATAATATATTTGTATACATTAATATTCATTTTATGAATCAACATGAGCTATCCAGCAGTAATAAAGTTAATACAATTAGCTTAACATAAATGCATCAATACATATGATCAAATAATATGTATTATTATTATAGACTGTATGATTATTATGCATGGTTTTGGTACTTGAAGTTTTCATGTTTATAATGTAATAACTTTTCTAAAAAGTAAATGCAGGTCTGGTAACACAGGCTAGGTGCTAATGCGAATGCTGTAACCGCACATTAAAAACCGTAGAAGAAGAAAAAGCAGCAATCCTCCGTGCTTTAAGTGAATCCATCTTTTTATACCGGTAAGTACGGTTCAGAAAGCTAGCAAGAGTTCAACTAAAGTTTATTTTATCTTTATCTATGTGTGTGTATCGTGATAACTTACCTTGCGGAAAGAGTTCGTGTTTAACCTGTTAGCTCTCTCTGTAACTTATGCCAGGAACGTCTGACGTTATAACAACACAGAGCCGGATATAATTGGTTACGCCCAAATATTTAATTCTACGTTTTAAATATGAGTTAGAAGTAGACAACACAAAATCATTTAAAAAACAATTTAAAGAAAATGGCAATTGTTGATAAAGAAATAATTTAGTTTTATATGTTTTGGAAGTTTCACTGTTAGGCTCTGTTTCCCGCCTTGTAAGCTTACATGACAAGAGCAACATAATGTGTTTGAAATCTGTTTTTCTTATATACGTTTCTTTTTAATGAGCCATAAGGGTTTGTTTATCCTTTTTGATTTGAATTCCTTCCAAAAAAACGGTTATCATTACAGAAAACATTGTAATCCCCACTCAAACAAGCAGAACAGTAATATAATGTACATGCATTTTGTTTATTTCTCAGATTTCTACATTAAACATCACATTTACTGCACTGGTACACACTTTACCTGGATTCACATACCTGCAGTTTATATAACGTTTTTATCCTTTCAAAATTCACCTAATTACATTAGGTATATCATTATTTTATTCTTGTATAACGTCTGCACTATATTTTGTGTCTGATCATAACATTTTTGTTGCATTTCCTCTGACTTTGTTTTAAGAATTTGATAAATAAATACTTTTTGCCTAAATAAGTCAGTTTAGATCAGACCAGTTCTTTAAATATGTCCTGAAGTTGGTACTTGTCTGATAGATGTTTAATGTGTTGCATGTTGCAGTACCGCTGTCCTCCAGCAGGAGGCAGAACAACCTCACACACCTGATGTTTGTTTCCTCTCTCCGGTGAGTAAAGTTTAAACCTAATTTATTCTTTGTCTTTAAAACTCATACCTGTCTTTCTCCTTACTGTTATACGTGACACTAACATACCGTTCATTCCCATGTTTGTATTTCGTTTCATTTGCGCTCTATAGTTATAGGCTTTTTTGTACAACTTCATATTGCGGACGCTGAACAACATTTCCCCCCTGATAAATAATGTTTTATTTTGTTGATTTATTTTTGGTTGTCTATAGAGCCACCTCTGTTGCAAGGCTACAAATGACTCATGAATGAACATTAGCAATATTCAACAATTATAATATGACACTTGCCACTTAAAAGCATTTCTCACCAGAAGAAGTAGAACTGCAAAGCTATAGGGAGAAGTGTGGTTTCAAACTAAAAGTACCAAAAGAAGTAATGGAAACCACATTTTTTTTAAAAAGATCATTGAAAATGTACACGCGGTGCAATATTTTACCGAAGTGTACCAAAGAATCATCTGAGAGCATCAATTGCCACACAATTTGGTTTCTAAAATAAATGTACCTTTGGTAAAAAGGTAGGTGTTATAAGTGATATGTTTTCATGTATACTTAAGTATGGTTTGCTGTCACTGTGCACTTTTGACAGAGAGAACATAATATTAAAAAAAACATTTGCACATGCACGCTCCACAGAGGTCAAAGGTCACTAGTCAAATAATTGTTTACTTGGCACCTACAAAAGAAGGCATGTGCGCTTATCACACATTTACATTTTTGGACATGGGATCGTTAAAGTAATGTGTGCCTTTTACTGATAATGCTTGATTGAGCCACATTACATTTTCTTTTTAATATTTTATTTATTGTCTTATCTTTAACCTTGGTTTTGATGTTCAACATACATCAGGGTTTGCATACCTATCCTCTCTTATCTATAATGAAAGGAGCTTCATAGGACTTTTAATTAAACAAATGTAGACTTAGTAAACAACATTGCTTTTTGATATTCACAATATATGAATAGGTCGAGGTGTAAAAACAACACAATAGACAAAAGGTTTACCCTAAGATATAACATATTTAATAATCAAATAACATAATTTAATCAAAGGGCCATTGCTGTTAATGTAAGTCATATTTTCCTATCATACAGAACCGTTTTGTTTCATTCTTATTTTTCATCAAGTGCCAGCGCGATGACAAACGGGATTTAGGGTGTAACCTCGCGATACTTCCCACCTCTCTCTCTCCCCCTCTCGCTGGCTCGGCGGGATGATGGGAGTCCGGCCGGTTAGCCCGCAGAAACGCAGCTCAACACCCTCTGAGGGCAAAACTTCCACTTTTTCCTCCTCTATGAAATTCCCCAAAAACAAGAACAATTAATGAACGGCAACAGCTGGACACGAGAAGGGGACTTTTATTTTGGAGGCGAGTTTTCTTCTTGTTAATTATCACACCTGAGAAGAAATTAAAAAGAAATCCCTGAGGTGAAGGCTTTTAAAAAGAGGGGGATAAAGAAAGCTGGAGCAGCTCCCGGAGGATAACAGCGGCTAAAGTTGTGGAGATGCCGGAGGAGGAAGCGGAGCAGGCGGAGTGATCAGTCCGGTGCGCACCCTCCTCTCCCCTGCTGCACGGAGCGCCACAGTCCGCTAACCTGCCACTGGTGGAGGGACTCTCCAACTCCTCAGGACCCTCATCATCACTCTTGGATGTAAAACAACAAATCTTCATCTTATTCTTCATCCAAGAGATTTTTATCCAAACTCTTTTTTTCTTCTAATTTGTTGGCTCCGTGCGGAGTTTTTGTCTCGTGGATCCGCCGCTGTGCGCCTCCTCCCCGGATGGGATCTGGCAACAGTGAGCGGGGCGCGGCGGAGAAGTGATGGAGTGAAAACGAGATTTAAAAAAAACCCCACGAACCCGCAGTTTTTAACGCAGGAGTTTCACATGTGAGTACATGCGTTTTATTTGTTATAGCTGCTTTAGGTTTTAGGGTGTTATGTGGGGTGAACTCTGACCTTTTTTAAGAAGCAGTTGTGTGGAAAACACCTGCGACACTCCGCAAAAATCACTAATGTCAACGAGAAGTTTAAGTTGTATCCTTCTCAAAGATACACATAGGGGAACCTTTATCCGTTTGGCACCAAATGTTGGCTTGTTTTGAGTCTAAATGGGGATACAAGTAGATTTTAAAATGTCTCAAACTTGGATTTCTGCACATATGATGATAACAATGCTCATTTTCACCAGAAAACTCCACAAACCACCCTTTAAAGCACATTTCTCTCTTCATCCTTTCCCTGTTTTGAGCCACTTTTGCCCTCCAGAGACCCAGTTACCTTTTGTATCCATGCAACCTCTTATGTGCGGTGCTGAGCCGAGCATGCCACCTCTTTCCATTAATTAACCCGGACTGTTTGTGTAAGAGGAGATGCGTTTGGGGCTGTAGTTGCTGCAGGTTGTTATGCTAGTACAAATGAAATATTCCTGTAATATTTCCTCAAGTGCGTCAGTGGTAGTCATTGTAGTTTTATAACATTGACTTGTTTGACAGTATTGGATTTGTTTTTAATATTCCTCTGGTGGATTTGCACACTTAATGCATTAGTATTATTTGTTTCTCTTTTGCAAAGTCGCATCCTCCTATCACCGTGTTTGTGTGTTTTTTATTATGCAAACGTTCAAGTGATCTTAGTATCATGACCCTCTATTATGTCTACTTCCTGTCACTATAATATTTGTAGGCCATTGAGGAACTATCAGCTTTGGGTTTTATAGTGGGTTTCCGATTGCATTCATCTCTTAAAATATTTCTGTACTGTTCATTTTTGGCACTTGACAGTGTTTTTCTTGTGGGTGTTGTGGGGAATATCTCTCAAAATGCAATATACTTTGGTTTGTATGATGCACTGTGTTGCTCCGCTTGGATTTTCTGCATCAGAGGAGGTGATGTTAACATTTAGCTAAAAGAGACTGTTGGTGTGGAATGATCTTAATGTCTGCTGATTTCTTCACAATGCAATACTTACATTTCATTATTTCTTTTTGTGAGGGGTTAGAGAAAAGAAAAATAGAGCATAATCGTCAAAAAACAGACAGAACAGTTAGACCTGCATCTTCTCAAACATGTTTGGCTGAAAATACTAAAATAGTTAAAGGCTCCTTTTTAAATCTTATAACCTGATTGCGGGGACTCTCAGGTGAACGTTTATTGAAAACATAAATCAAAAAGTGCGCTTGAGAAACTGTAAGTTTGCTCCCGTAATTGAAAAATGAGAGATACATTTGCTCCATTTCTCAGGCGCCTTTGGTTGCAGCCTGTAAGAGTGGAGATCAGGGAGTGGGTAGGAGGCAAGGTAGGACACAAGGAAGAAAGGAATGGAGGACATGAGGATGAATGGCAATAGAGGGAAGGAAGAAAGGATGTGGTAGATCAGAGACGATGCTTCTTCCTGTGCAGCATCCATGAACCTAATTTATTTGAATAAATGGCTTGTTTTCCTCCTGTTTAGAAGGTTTTTGTCAAATAAGAGACGTACATGTGTTGAAAGATTGACACAACAAAGACGCAAAGCTCACTGTAACATATCCGACTCACCTTCAACTTGAAGCAACTCCGCAGGAGGTGAGCAGCGCTGCATATAATACTTTTATGTATTGGGAATGAAAGGCGGTGAATGTTTAAACAGCCAATATGAAGAATCTGCTGTCACTCTTAAATATATCATTTATTACAAACTTTAGTAATGCGCCAGTGAATCCGGGAATGTTTAAAGATTCCTTAATTTAGCAAGATTTTAAGACAAATTGATGCGCATGATTGCATATCCGTGGGTGAAACGTTTTAGCACAGTATGCATATAAATCATTTGGATTTTTAGCTGGTAAACCGGTTTTCCCCCCAAAATGAGAGGGAAGTGTGTTTTTGTTGTTTTGACTTTTGACTACTGCATTCATATTTAAGGTATTTGGGTTTACAATCAAATCATTGCGTTAAAAGGCATTGCGTTTCCCCCACCCAAAAAAAGGACATTAAGGTGGTCTTTGCAAACGGCATGTTGCGTCAATATGTACGTTAATTCATAGGTGGTGACCTCTAGTGGCTGTAATCATTAAAACGGGAAACAAGAGGAAGCCCTGCAGGAACCCAAAAGTCAACGTTCACTTTCTAACAAACATTACTTGCATACGCAGCAAGCTTACTTATTGTAGTCTAAACTATGATCTACGCTGTTACTGTCTAACCAGTTTCTTATAACCAAACAACCTTTTCTGTCGCTTAGTAAAACATGTTGCCTATACTTTCATTTATCTTCAAGAGCTTTCAGGCAGGAGACTCCAAATCAATGCAGCATTGTGTTACTCAGCAAACGAGTAGGACACTTTTTCACTAGAATATTTCAATGGAAATTCAGCATTTATCAGTTGGGAAGTATTGCACATAGAGCCACTGTGACCTGCGTCTCCCTGTGACTTCAGCAGCTGAACATCTTATTCCTCCAGCCTCCTGCAGCGTTATTAAGCTGTGTGTCAGTGTGAGTTGGTACACCCTTTGATTAAAGGTGCAACACACTTTTTAACAGTGTGTGTGTATGTGTGGAGCAGTGATTTCAGGCTGTAGCTGTTTCAACACCGCCCTGCTGCAACAGGTGTCCTGCTGCACCGCCTGCCTCGCATGCGTTACATTTATTTGTGTGTGCGTGTTGTGTAGAGCTGAAAGCCCCACACAGTGTTGTGCTGTTTGTTCAGTGTGTGAGCAGCAGCCTGACCTTTGCTGCACGGCGCTGAGACAACATGAGCTGCTGTGTGACGGACGAGGAACATCCGTTCTCCAGCTTTTTATCTGCAACCTTTGTGAAGCAGAGTCTGAAACCTGAGAGTGAAATCCTCCTGAGAGCGTGCAATCCGTGTTTGCTTCACATTCATTTGTTTTCGTGTGTCTTCAGTTTGATTTCATGGCTATTAACTCTATTGAAAGACTCAAACATTCGTGTCATAGCCTGGCAAATGTGACAAGAGCTTGTGACGGGAACATTATTGTCCCTTTTTGAAAACAAGAACTTTTCACCTGCGTCTCCCTGAACTAAGGGTTACATGTCATTCTTTTGTCTCCAGACATAGAATAGTTAATCACTGTCAACTATATAATTAAGTTCCTTTCATCTAACTCGCATTCTCAATTACATTTAAGGGACAAAACCATGTTAACATTAAACGCAAGAACAAGACTGCAACAAAATGCTCCATTTATGTTGCGGTGTCACTTCTGTAGATGTTTTTAACACCTTTATATACTCTTGTCTAGTTTAATCTACAGCAATACATCACATTTGACAAGATAATCAAACGTTAGATTTGTTTCGTGTATTCCTCACAGACCTTGTTCACATGTTTTACATATTTTTAGGACATTGTTTATCAGAAAACGGCTCTATTTTCAGTTTTGTGACGATCCCTTATCGGAACCCTGTTTTTTCACAAATGTTCCAATATTTTGGGGATATTCTTTTTGGCTTGTTGATATGAATACAGTTTTTTACAATATTTGTCAGGATATTTGTAACTAGTCTTATCAGATATTTTACAAACATTTATTTTGGGCATTTTTTGAAATGTTTCTACATATTTTCCACTTTTTTCATAAATCTTTTCCTGATAATCTTTGTATATTTATCTCAGTTAAAGACTCATATGAAGAAGTCAATCCAGTTTATCATAAACATTGAAAATCATCTGGACAGACATGGTTGACAGTGACAAACTGAAGGGTAACTAAAGCTGCAAAGTTGCAAGGTTTCCCTCTGAAATGTAGAAGTATAAAGTATCATGAAATGACAGAAAGCCCAGTGATCTGCTTTAATCTGTGATCCTCTCCCCGAGCGCTGACACTTTAATTATCTGTTATTCCTCCTGTTAGTGACGCCTTCATTCTTCCCTTCAACTGCTTCACTGCTAAAATCTGAAGAAACGTTAGTCAGCACAGTGTCCAAGTGAAGTTAGGAGGGAATATTTCACCTCTTTGTGCTCAAATTGATTCACTGAATTTAAAGAAATAGATCTGTCTTGTTAACTTTGATCAAAAAGGTACAATTCACGTATCATTTAGGAACACACTGTTCTGGAAAGTAAAAAGACAGTTCATCTTCTTTCTTCCTCCTTCTTTCTTCCTCCTTTCTCCTTCTTTCTTCTTCCTAATGATCATTTCAAATTAGATTTCTTTTTCTGCCACACTGTGCTTATCTTAGGCTCGTTTACATCTTAATAAAGGTTTCATAAGAACCTGAACTTTATCAGCTGACGAAGATAATGTGGCATAGAAGATGTCTTTTCTTGGAAATGAGTAATGCAGCATGAAAGGATGATACAAAAATACTTACTGAATAATATTCTTAGTAGACTAAGAACTAAACGACAATAAGTCGATCAAAATGTGGCATCCCTAGCTATTCAAGCACTTAATAGTAACGGCATAATATTACATTATTATTTATACTTATTTTTGTTAAATAGAGTTAGTATAAATAGTTCTGAAGGTACTCTAAAAAAACCGATGTACACGGCTGTCCTTGGCTTAAAAGAGTTTTGTCACAAATAATCGTGCCAAAGCGTCTCTTGTCACCAGCAGTTCAGAGATGTTCATACGTTTTAGAAAAGTAAATCAGCATTAATAAAGCATAAACAATGACTAAATACATTTCTGTTGACTAACAAACAAAAAAAACACAACTACTATTTACTCAGAAATACATTCAAATAGTACTTTTCTGAATGGAAGTAAACGGTATTACTGCTTAAAATCCTGCTGTGTACTTGTAGCCCAGTTATATCAATTATGTTGGCAAAAGTATAAATATTTGTTTGGACTGTGGTTTAAAAGAAAAAGCAGCTGCAGCCGTGAGTCACATGAAAGAACATCCCAGAGAGCAGCATGTGTCAGCTTTAAAGGAGCTCTGACAGCCATCAGTGTTAGAAAGTGAGTTTGCAAAGAAACATAAAGCAGAAAGCTGCAGACTGAACTCTTAGGAAAAGATGCAATTCTTATTATGAGCACAAACAAAACGTATCGGGATGCAAAACAGTGACGGGAAGAAAAGCCAGAGGATATTCTATGTATCTTTATTTAGTTATTTTGGTAATCTTAATCAAAATATGTTGTTTTTATTGAAGCCTCTTTTTCATATGCATCACTCCTTCAAACTCCTGCTGAAGTAGGATTTCTGTTCATGCATGAGATGAGGAGATGAATAAAAACAGTGAAATCATGGCATCCATGAAAACTTTCAGTCTGGCTTCAAACCTATGCACAGTACTGAAACAGCCCTTTTAAGAGTTTTTAATGATCTGCTCCTAGCCGCCAACTCAGGTAGCCCAGCTGTCCTGGTGCTGTTAGACCTGACAACTGCCTTTGACACTGTGGACCATAGCATCCTGTTGTCACGGCTTGAACAGTCCGCAGGCATCACAGGCTCTGCCCTTGCATGGTTCAGGTCCTACCTGACAGACCGTAGCTTCTCAGTGCAGCTAGGTGCCTTCTCCTCTGCTAAAGCCCCTCTTACCTGTGGAGTTCCCCAAGACTCTATCCTGGGCCCCATCCTCTTTTTACTGTACATACTGCCCCTAGGTTCAATTCTCACTAAACACAATATTCCCTTCCACTGCTACACAATGTACAGATCTATATTCCTCTCAAAGCAAACACTCAATACAGCAGTTGATGGACTGCTTGATAGAGATACAATCCTGGCTGAGCAAAAACCTCCTTAACCTCAACGAGAGCAAGACAGAGGTCATCTTTTTTGGACCCCAACCTCCAGCCTCTCCGGTTGATATTCTGGGCTCTCTCAATGAAAACATCCTCTCCTCTGTCATGAACCTTGGAGTGACCTTCACTAGCACTTTTAAATTTGACAAGCAGGTCAGCACCGTAGTCAAATCCTGCTTTTTTAAAATAAGACTATTGGCCAAAACCAAGTCGTATTTATCTTTTAAAGACCTAAAAAGGGTTATTAATGCCTTTGTTACCTCAAGACTGGACTATTGCAACGCTCTGTATGTGGGTATGGACCAGGCCTCAATTAGACGCCTGCAGCTAGTCCAGAACGCAGCTGCACGTCTTCTGACTGGCCATAAAAAGCGTGACCATATCACCCCAATTCTGGCCTCACTACACTGGCTTCCAATTTGGTTCCGAATTGATTTTAAAATCATTTTATTTGTTTTCAAAGCCCTAAATGGGCTGGCTCCTGCCTATATAGCCGAACTCCTCCAGCGCTTCACCCCAGCCAGAGCTTTAAGGTCTGCTGACCAGCTGTTGCTGATAGTGTCCAAGACCAGGCTCAAAACCCGAGGGCACCGAGCCTTCGCAGCAGCTGGCCCCAGGCTCTGGAGTATTCTGCCCCTCCATGTGAGGTCGGCCGAGACACTAGGGTTTTTTAAATCCTCACTAAAGACTCACTTCTTCTCCCTGGCCTTGTAGTCAGAGCAGAGCATGACACCTGACTATTCCTGACTGTTTTTGTTTTTTATATTTCGGTTGTAAATTATTGTCTTTTATTGTGATTGTAGTAATGTGTTTTTATTACATGTACAGCACTTTGGCTCGACCAAAAATCGCTTTTAAATGTGCTATATAAATAAAACTTGATTTGATTTTGATTTGAAATCCTTTAGAAAAATGTGTTTTTTATTTAGGCACAGGGTCATGTTTCCTACATGTATCAGGCTCAAATGCACCATCATTTGTTTTATTAATGGATACAATTACATAATCACAACACTTTATTTATTTATTTTTTTGTTACTTTATTCTCAACATTTAGATTTGCATTGTCAATGTTTTGGCTTTATTCTCTTTTTGACTTAATTCTTCACACTGTAACTTTATTCCTTTCTTTTTGACCCTGTTCTTGACATTTCGTCTTTGTTCTCAACATTCCAACTTTATTCGAAAAGCCAAACCGTAGGAAATCTTTCTAATTTTGCACCTTTTTTCTGCCCCTAATACTCTTCTATATGTTCCTGTGTTTCTCACCTCCCAACACCTCGTGCAGCAGTGGACCTGCAGGTCAGAGGTCAGAGGTCACTGTGTGATGGAGAGGTGTTGTGGATTTTTCGGCGCCTTGCAGCAAAAGCATCTGATTTATCTCGACCCGCTCGCTGTCCACTTCTCCTCAAGTGTCTGGGAGCATAAATCAAACGCACATCGGGTCACATACATGCCTCCACGTGTGTGTGTGTGTGTGTGTGTGTGTGTGTGTGTGTGTGTGTGTGTGTGTGTGTGTGTGTGTGTGTAAAGGAGAAGGTGGTGACAGAATATTCCTCCATCTTTTCATTAGGGAGTGTGTGTAACTATGTTAGTGTCTGTGTGTTAGTGTGTGTGTGTGTGTTTTATTGCCTCAGAGGTGCAGAGTTATCAATCACACTCTTTGGATGTGTCTGCTTCCTAATCAACACAAAATCATCGAATTGTAGAAACTCACACACACACACCTTTTTATTTCACTCATCCACCAGCCCTGTAACCATATAGAAACAACCATAGCGACCCCGGTGCAGTCTGATTACAGTAGAGACTTTGGGGTTTTTCAATCACTTCTAAATCTTATTTCCTCTCTCTGTTATCCCCTCTGTAATACTATGATTTAAAACACGGGGCACTTAATAGGGATGGATGTAGGAAAAGTTCAAAGGAAAAGTTAAAAAAAACCGCCAGAACCAAAGAAGAGATAAGATAGAACTTAATTGATTAACAACTTTGGAACAAAAACCATAGAGAGAAAAACACATTTAGTTTAAAGATTAAATTACACATGATATTGAGAGGTTATGTTGTATATCATGTGGTATTATAAAATGGAATGCAGAAAATGTAATCCGCAAGTCCTTGGTTAGTGAGCAAAACTATACCTATTGAATCTCTTTTTTTTAGATACAATAATTGTTAACTAGAAATGGGTATAGAAAATCGCAACTCTCAGTAAAACATATAACTGCATTCAACAAAAGACAAATATTGAAATGTCATGACACTGACTCCGCCCCCTTTTCTGAAATACCTCAATTGTTATTACATTTTTGGTTTGGCTTTTTTAAAATCTATATTTAGAAACATTTTTGTTTTAAGTTGCCACTCAGTGTCGGAAAATGCACAAATAATTCCCCACAAATGTTAGGTTAATCTTTGCTGTTTCTGTTTTTAAAGCAAATAACAGCTGACCTTGGAGACTCTCATGATTTATCAAGGACACTCCTCCACACCTGCTGCTTCTTCATCTTCTTCTTTGTCTTCTGGTTCCTTGTCTTCTTCTCTTCCTGCTTCCTTCCAGTCAAAAACCCTAAAATTAATTGAATAATTATTATAAACTTAAACCGAGATTAAACTTAAACTTGATTCTAACGCACTTGTTGCTGCAAGTGAATGAGTTTAATACATTTTCTGAAACCAATGAATTTGTAAAAGTGGATATTCAGTCAGGAAACATTTAAAGGAAGGATGGTTTCACGGAATGGAGATAAGTTGAAGTGAATCATTTTGGTGGGTTTTGGTTTCAGTTTATTATTGGTAGTTTTTTTGTTAAAACAGTTGATTAAAAGTTTTTGTTTTAAGATGGCAACCATTGTTTAAAAAGTATTTTAATGAACATGTGACGGTTTTTAGAGGAACTTCTTGTTGTCCTCACTTTTTAAATGGCTCTACTATCTGTAAATATACATCATATATCTGGCCTTAGAGTGCACTATGGTACATAAGGGAAACATAACAAGGACATCGATAACAATCAAATCCTATATTGATGGCACGATAAAAACTCTAATGTCTGACTCCATTCTTTACTTTCCCCTCTCTCCATTTGACCTTTCTGTTTGCACAACATATCAAAGCACTTATGTTTATTATCTGGAGGAGATGCAGGAAGAGCAATAACTATAAAGCCGTCATGAATAAAAAGCGGCTCGTGATTAGTGTCTGCGTCTGAGATTATATTTGAAGGTATCGGAGGGGGATCAGTTGCCAGTAATGCGGGTGATTAGTACTTTGGTATTTTGAAGCTCCTGTTTTTTTTCTGGAGGTGTCTCAGCAGACTGGCGCCGGTCTCGGTTTGTCCGAGGTCGATCAGTTTTCTCCTGGCTGTCTCTCCGATCATCATTCAGAGGTTTCCAGAGAACTTCAGGTGATTGAAAACTGCAAAATGCTGCCGGAATAAGTACTGAACCCTGAAATGAGTCAGCATTTTAGTACTGCCGGCCCCCTCGTCTGGCCAAGTCAATGGTTGTTTGAATGTGTTTTCCATTAAAAGCCTGAAATAAGCTATGTGGTGAAGACAAGCTGAAGAGATTTAACGTTTTGTTTTACAAGATAAAATCCGTCAGTAAATACTCCACTGGTTTGCAACAAGTGTCTTAATAGGACTGCTGCTCAATAAGCAGGGGTGCACATCACTTTTTTGCCCTGGTTCTCAAAGGAGCACCTGGAGATGTTGCTTGGTGCTCATCCTTAAAATGAAATCAACTGTAACTTTTGAGGGGGTCTTGACTTTATATGCCAGACACACGGCACTGAACACACATGCAGAGGTGAACACAAGACAACATTAGCACGACCAGTAATCCTATAAGCTGTCATCACTCCCCTCCTGACTGTTCTCCTCACTGTCTTCCTCTCTGTCAGACATGGTAGCTGATGATGTAGGCCTACTTCTTTCTCTCTGGTTGAGTCTGCGATTAGCTGCTGGTTTTGGGTCGAAAGTGGATGTAATCAAATAAGTATGTGAACATAACCAATAACCTACCATAGCCAATAACACATTAATGTAACTTATTTTATTTATGTTGTTCATTCATATCTTATTTTACCTTAACTTAATTTATGCATTTTTTTTTATCTCTCCAGTTTTAAAGGATATTTTTGGTTACTGTCCTATAGTATACATTGGAACAGACCCAGCGGAAGACATACGTCTCTGGGCGGGCATTTGATTTACCAGGGCGGACCCACCCCGAAACTTACATTTCCTGGGAAATCTCGAGATTTGTCAAGGGGGGGGGGGGTTAGGTTGCCATAAGGCTGTTGACGGTCTTATTATAGGCTACATCCATTGGTTGGTTTTGTGGCACATTTGTAACGCTGCGCCAACTTGGGCAGCACGCAGGCAAACTTGAGCGCACACAGGGTGGAGAGGTGGAGTAAGGTTGAGCGATGGAGAGAAAGGGAGAGAGAGGGAGAGAGAGAGAGATTGAGCGAGGGCAGAGAGCATGTGCAGCGGTCTGCTTGCGCACAGAGCAGGAGTTTGTGAGAGCCGGCTTGAGAGTCAATTTCTCTTCAAAATATAATTGATTGCCAGCCTCCCTTGTCCCTGGCTGGCTTGCTAACTCGTTGGTAACGTAACTGATGTCTTCTAATGTGCCTGCATCTGGCGCTGAGTTGCCATATTCCTTTCAAGTGTATAAGTGTGAACCACTTCCTAATATCCATTGTTGCAGATAAATATAAATGATAATAGCCAAACTAACCTAGCAAGAGTAAACTGACAGGCTGCTGTGCCGCATCTCACTCAAAAACCCACACGACTCAACCCGCGCGCAGCCTTTCATTCAGAATTTAATTCAGAATTTCATAGCAAAATAAAAAAAATGATATTAAACTGATCTTTCAACATAGTTTAAAACAAAAATAAATATTAGGACAAAGCCCTACAAATAACAACAATAAACATAATCCAGAGTGTTTTTGTTGGGTAATCTATGGTAGGGCTAACCCATACAGTGCATGGTGGGGCTCAAGTCAGTATTTGCAATGTAATTACATACACGCTCCCCTTGACAGTGAAACGCCACGCGTGAGGTTTAGATTATTTCCATGTCTCAATCCAAATTGAACTGTATGAAATAAAAAGGCACATTTGTCTTGTAGTAAATAAAAAGGGCGACCTGGAGCCAATCCTGCAATTTACCCACAAGTGAAAGAGTTAACATGCTGAAAACCCAACCCCTTTAGGGGGGTCTGGGGGGATTCTCCCCCAGGAGATTTTTTGAAATACTAACATAAAATACACATTCTGGTACTCTCTTGAGAAGAAAAATAAATACATCTATTACTACACGACATATTTAAAAAAATAAATGCCATTTTAGTTTTGTGTTACTTTGTTCTGAAAGCTGAACCTGCTGCTCCTCACAGAGAGTAGAGGGAAGAGGCTGTGTGAATTATTTTACATTGTGGATACGGGTGGATAGCCCCCATTGTTCTGTGTCAAAATGAAAGACAGCCCACACACCTATCAATCATCAAACCGTGGGTCTTATTTCATTATGTGTTGATTTCTATCAACACGTAATGTTGTATCGATGTATAAAGATTTACTACAGCAAAAGTATTCTCCGTCGGGACTTCCTGCATCAACACCACCTCGTTATCGTGATTCTGATTGGCCAGAAGACATGATCAAAGATGTTCTATTGGGAAGATGATCACTACGTGACAAAAGTTTTCAAACCGTTTCTAGTCTTCGGTATTTACTGCTGTCTGTGCAATTTACTCCGCGCGAGTTGGCGGACTTTATTTAGCTTACTTTAAAATCATTTTTCATGGTGGGGCTAAGCCATTTCTTGGTATGGCTGTAACCTACCCCAGTATACCCTGGCACCGCCACTGAACATAATAATAAAACAATTAAAATGTTGTTTTCAGCCCTGATTAAAACAGCGGGCCCAAATCCTGGATGGGCGGGCCCAAATCCTGCCCATGACGCCGGGTCTGCATTGGAATGATTTCAAACCTGTTTATCCCAATAATTATAAAGGAGTGCCTTGGAAATATGTGTTTACATAAATTGTGACCAAACCATTTGAACTTAGACTAACGGTACGTCCACACAGCAGCTTTTCAAAAATCTTGAAAATCTTGGAGCTGGGCGTGTCTGAAAGCTTGAGGATTTCGCGACCAACAACCAATCACATGAATCTCCCGCCCCCGACATACAAAGCAAAAAACCCCGGTTCTTCTCCACTATTTCTTTTTTTAACATTTTGAACATTTATGAGATTAATGTTTATGGTGCTATTTTATGCTACATTCCATGCTGGCTAATGATACTTTCTATGCTTGCTAGCAACGAAGTAAACTAGCAACGAAGTAAACTGGATATAAAATCCCCAAACAGCGAAAACCTACCAGTTTCACCCACTGCCTCTGCCACCTCCCTCCATGCCTGGTTCCTCCGGTTTGTATCCCGGTAAGTAAATAGGGACTGGTCATAAAGAACCGGGTGATTTGCTACCGCAATAACTAACTTCTCCTCCATTTTTGTGGAATATAGAAATTAACTGCGGGTCTGGTTCTCCCAGCTTGCACGCGGTTTGATTGGCTAGCGCTTGAACTGTCAGATTTGCATAAACGGATCTGATTGGCTGTCGCTTCCAGCTCAGCCTCAAAAGTTGAACATTGTTCAACATTGGAATCCTGAACATCCTGGAAATCCTGGAAATCTTCGCCTCGCCCCCCCACAATGCAGTTCGGCGACAAGCGAGGGAAAGTGACGTCATCCTCATTCAAAGTCAATGGGCGGAGACGCGCTGGAAGCGGTGGACAAATCGCCAAAAGCTGCTGTGTACGGGCCGTAAAGTTAACTATCTAAACACTCAGAGTCCTTTACCTCACTGAGCTGTAGTTATCAGCCTCTCAGTCTGACTGGAGAGGACTCTCCCTCCACATTATTGTAGAAACATCTTCTTCTTATATCCGTTAAAGCAGCTAGCACCAGATTCTAATAACAACAGCACCGGTACCGGTGCACCCTCCCTCTCTCCCTCGCTCACTCACATTTTGGCTGTGAGCTGCGGGCGCCAGATAAGCCAACATCCCCCATTTTCATCACTTACAGCGCCCATCATACAGGGCAAATGAAACGTGTAACCGGGGTGAAAAGGGTGTTACATTTACTTAATTGTGAATATCGTTACATCAAGGTCAAAAATGTTTTTTTCCCTCCCAGAGCTGCCAGCGCAGCGCCTCCCCAGATCTGGCGCCCTAGGCAAACATCTATTACGCCAGTGCTACGGGCCGGCCCTGAGTTCATATCATAGGTTCATATGCAACTCGCAAATATATTTCTCTCTCTCTCTCTCTTCTCTTTTCTCTCTCCTCTCTTTTCTCTTTTCTCTTTTCCCTTCTCTCTCTCTCTCTCTTCTCTCTCTTCTCTCTCTTCTCTCTCTCCCTCTCTCTCTCTCAATGTTGATACGCAAATGCGCCTTTTTTCAAATGACACTGTGCTCTTTTTTTGGCGGAGGTGCGCACCTGCGTACCAGTTATGTGCAGCCCTGTCAATAAGACCTTTAGCTCAGCAGTGGTCACATTTAAACATTAAATAACATGATTAGCCTATACAATAGGCTGTCCTATAAAGATGTTCCCATCAATTGGTAGTCTCAATAATCAGGAGAAAATCGAAGAATCAACAACAACCTCTCTGGTCAGTGTCCTTTAACATAAAAAAAACACATTTTAATCAAAAAGAATATTAAAGCTATTGCACATTTGTTTCAATCGACAATTGTAAAGACAGAAAATGAAGTCAAAATGTTTTAAGATTTTCTTAAATAGGGCATTTAAAAAATAAAGTAATAATAATCATTCTAAGGCATTCTAATATTATTCATTCTAAGGAAATGAAAGCCACAATAATAAGGGTTCATATAAAAAAAACACCCTTTTGTAGGCTCAATATGTCAGCACATGTTAAAACCAACCAACCAAACAAAATCATTTTAAAACGACAGATAAATGCGGTAGCTGTTCATTAGTTGTCCTTGTTGGTGGTAATGAACAGCCTTTAGCAGGTGTGTGTGTGTGTGTGATGTGTGTGTGTTTGTGTAATAACGGGGTCGAGGTTAGGTTAGCTGCTCGTCCCTCAGGACCAGAATAAGCTGCTGCTGGTTCATAGCAACAAAAATCATTAGCATTTATTGATCGTAGCTAACATGCTAGCCACAGCTGCCATGTCGGACAAGGAACACATACACACACATCTGGAGGGAAATCGTGAAGCTAATGCACTAGCACTTAAGATAGTGTGGCTTATTAAAAACAGTTAGTTAGTTGCAGGATTCTTGCTGTTCTGTGTCTTTATGGTCAATTGCACTTGTTGTAATTTCCTTTGGATTAAAGTCAAAATGTAATATATATAAGTACATTTAATCAATTACTCTACAAAAGTACTTTTTTGTCATACTTGTACTTGAATATTTCCCTTTTATGCTACTTAATACCTCTACTCGACTAAATATGTACGCCTAATAAAACCAGCATTTCAACAGTATTGTCTGAAATGATCTTAAATTGAATTAACGTTGACAAAGTACATTTAAATGCCCTTAGAGAAATATATAATACTCTATCATGACATAATAGAGACTAAAAATACATTAAGGACAACTCTTAATTTGATACGTTAAGTACCTGATCACACTTCTGTACTTCTACTTTAGTAATTTTACAATCAACGTATTTGTATTTTTATGGATAAGGATGAGAGAACTTCTACACACTTATGAACTGTAGTAAACATTTTCTTTGAGCTTTTTTTATCCAATCCAAAATGCTGAAACCAAAAGCAATGTTTGCCTTTTTTGAGGCCAAGGTTTTTTTTAACATCAGACGAGTTTATCCTTCAACATGAATCCGTCTGATGTGAGAACAGATGAGATCTTGCACAATGCATGTTTTGGTCCAACGTTTTTGTTGTTTTTGTGCACATTTGTGTTCCTCTCGGAGCGAGCAGTTTTGAGTCTCTCAACTTGAGAAGATGATCAGAGATAATGAACTAAGAGAGAGAAAGATCAATGACGGACTGCCATGTTCATCAGTATGTGATAGACAAGGCCAGTGTTTGTGTGTGTGTGTTAGTTATAAGGTGTCCTTGGGCTGGTGTGCAGCTTCATCTGTTTACTGGTTTAACAGCAGACAGGAAACAGTCAGTCAGACGAGGCTGCGTCCTGTACATCATCCATCAGCTCCCCTACACACTCCTGACATGGCCTTGTATCACTGCAGTGTGTGTGCGTGTGTGTGTGTGTGTGTGTGTGTGTGTGTGTGTGTGTGTGTGGTGTGTGTGTGTGTGTGTGTGTGTGTGTGTGTGTGTGTGTGTGTGTGTGTGTGTGCATCCAAGGAAAAGGAAAACACTGTTACTTACGCTATGCTGGTTAAGGCTTGGTCTTTGCTCGTTTACTTTTTTTTATGTCATCAATGTGAACCTCTGATCATTACGTTTTATGTGTCGCATGCAACTGTTCATTAATTAAACGTGTTCTGACCATCCATATGAAAACAATTCGATTAATTTAACCATTTGTTAGGTTGTAGTTTCAGTGTTGTCAATACTTGTTTCCCACGTCACAAGAATTGTAGAACTTCCTTTGTATGGAAATATTAAGTAAAAGTGGCCAGAGAATTAGAGGTTAGAAGAGTCTGTTGGGTTTCTCCTCTGGTTTGTTGTTCTACTGGATTCCTTCTACTGGCTACCTCCTTTGGTCCAAGGGACTTGTTGATTCATCTTTATCTGTACTACACCTCCTTTTCCAGTTTTAGTTTTAGTTTTGGTTTCACAGTTATTTTTTAAATTACTATTACTATCTTTTTTACTTGTCTGTCCCTTTTATATGTCCATCCCATTTAGTAATGTAATATCTCAGGAAAGCTTTGGGCAAATTCTCTTCAAATTTGGCCAACACTTCAACTAGGACCCAAGAACGAGCTGATTGACATTTGGTGGTTACAAGTAAATGTCAGTGACCTCACAAAAAACCCTTTTGGGCGTAACTCAAGAAATCATATGATAATTACGACTATTGCTCACAGATGTCTAATAGGAAACATTAATGAAGTTAATGACATTATGGACAGAGGCAAAGGTTTACAACTGTAATTCTTGTTTGGCTCTTAAGAACTTCCAGTAATTACTTCCTACTTCCAACATCATTTTAAAGCAGGAAGCATAAAGAGCGAAGAAATCTGCCTTGGCTAGAGGCCGTTGGGACATGTGAGTCGGAAAAACTGCAAACAAGACCGCGTTAGTGTCGCTTGTGAAACCAAAATTGGTTTGTTACGTGACTCGAGTATTTAGGTGAAGTGACACCAATTTGGTAGTTATTTAAACCCAAAATACAATCCTTTCCTACACCTCACTGAGAGCTTTTGTTGCCTAAACCTAACCACGTGTTGCTAGACATTTATCGGAGAAGGAATATCGTTTTCTTGATATATCTGACTTTTTGTAGAGGACGCTTTTTAGTATGAGGACTAAAAGCTTAATTTCTTTAAGTGTGGTAGAATATAAGACCTAATAACAACTTTCAATTGCAGCAAGAATGTTATACAATTTTCGGAGTCCAACTTTATAGTTTCATTTTATTAATATTAATATATCAATTCAACCAAAAATGCCTCATGTCATTAAAAACAAAATATAAAATGTAAGTAAAAATCCAGACAAACAGGAGATTTGAATCCAAACACGGGCAGAATGTTGACAGAGAGAGACTAATAGAAACTGATTTAATCAGCCACAAGGGACGACAGGGAGAGGAACAAGAGAACAGCATGAAACACACACACACATGCACGCACGCACACACGCACGGAAGGAATAACAGAATTGAAGAGACAAGGTGGGGAGCAGAGAGACTCAACTAGGATAAATCTAACTGGGTCGCTGTGTGTTGTGTGTGTGTGTGTGTGTGTGTGTGTGTGTGTGTGTGTGTGTGTGTGTGTGTGCATTTGTGAACAGACAGGCAGAATCAATAGAAAGCGTATTAAGCTGATCAGTGTCATGCCAGGTTTGTGATGAGAGCAGAGTAAAAAAAAAAACACACACACTTAGTTACTTACTTACATGTTATACTATATATTTTACTTGATCAACTACGTGTTGTGCAGAACATTTTTTGCAAACCTTCATTAAGAAATGTATACAGACGTTTCTTCTCAGCATTAAGCTTCTACAGTTGGTCATTTTTCCTTGTCGGAAAGGCCCGCAGGAAATCCGCTCTTCTTAGTCTATTTTGTAAGAGTATATACAACTTTGTAAGAAAAAAACAATATAAAAACCACCGCTTGACTTCTTAAACTGAAAAACTCAGTGAAGTATACTAAAATACTATCCTTTGATACATATTTTAGGTTCTTGTACTTTTAGAATGTAGGCAACATATTGTAAGTAAATATTGTACTTTTTACTCCACTACATTTATTTGACAACTTTACATTATCCTGAAATTAGATAGTATGCGCTATTAGTACCTTTTTTGTTCATGCTTAGACCTTTGCACATTTACTCAAGTCAAATATCGTATGCAAACTTTTAATTGTAGGAGAGAGTATTAGTACACTCTAATTAAATTGAACACTATTGCCTCTACTTGCATACCGTATTAAAACAGAGGTAATTTCGAAGATCCTGCTCCTGCCATGGTTCTGTAGTACATTGTTGTTGTTGTTATTGTTGTATGTTGCGTATTTAAATGTTTCTCATAGAAAAGGTTGTTATACAGTTGTGGGTTACCATGGGTTACCTGAAGTTACCAAAAGGACCACTATATTTCATGTCTATCTGTCGGAAATAAACAAAATATCAAGTTCCCTAAATCTCTGAATACTTTTATTTCACTTCCTTCACTTCCTTTACTTTCTTTACTTCCTTCACCTTCTTTGCTTCCTTTGCTTCCTTACTTCTTTGACTTTCTTCACTTCCTTTACTTCCTCTCTCTCCAGTCAGTCAGACTGTGACGGCTGCAGTCCATTTACAGCCTTTTCCACTATCTGCTGCACAACTAGAGCAGAATGACTGGTGTGTGTGTGTGTGTGTGTGTGTGTGTGTGTGTGTGTGTGTGCACGTGCAAGTGTTTGAGTGGGAGTGTGTGTGTGAGCACGCGTGACGAAGCTATAACAGGGTGATGAGCTCGCTTGTCTGACCTCCTTTGGTGCTAAATTAAAATGAACCTGAATATTGATGCCTAATGAAGGTGTGTGTGTGTGTGTGTCTGAGCAATGACGAGGCTTAAAGCTGGCCTCTCTGGGAGATTACCTCCATATGAGTTTGAAATAAGAGGACACACATATTAGATTGCACGTTTTAATGTGTTGGATTGCATAGTTTATTTAATAGTTGTGAATATAGACAAATAAATAAATACAAATCTTTCACATAAGCACACATGCAGTGGAGTTTTTAGACTCATAGATCTAATAATTGTATACACTTTTTAGCTTGAAAGAAATCTGTATCGATATATCTTTTTTAATTAAATGTACTTCCTGTTACTGACAGAAGAAATAATACCAGAGAAACAGAGTGACGTCACAATAGGACAAAGTGATATTCAGAGAGATAAAGAGAGACATCAGAAATTATCAGTGAGGTGTCACTCTATTTCATATTTGTGACACACAGACGTTCACAGCTGTCAGTATGTGTGTGGGTGTGTGTGTGTGTGTGTGTGTGTGTGTGTGTGTGTGTGTGTGAGGTGATGAGGCTGCGATTCTGTCCAGAGAAGACATGTTTGTTTAAGCAGATTTTCTAAGTAAGTTGTTCTATTAATTGAACACTGT
>NW_022990091.1:0-20524 GCF_902827175.1 Gymnodraco acuticeps | reverse complement strand
GATGGAGCAGCAGTTTATTTCCATTTTTCACATCCTCCAAATGCAGGAATGTAACACATGGAGGAAATGTGGCATGTGGTATTCTGACACGTTATTGAGGGATTCCTGGCTCTCTGCTGCCCTCCACGTGACGGAGTCAGAGATAATAGATGTTCCCAGAGGATGGTGAATCATTTCCAGATGTGTTCACACATACTGAAAGTATACAAGAAATACTTTGTGCAAAAGTATAAACCACCGCCTTCCAGACTTATGTAGATTACCTTCATTCTTACAATGAATACATGTCATGGTTGTACAAAATGAAAACAATACTTTGGTGTGTTGTTGTTTCTTCTTTATACTCCCAAAAATAATTTGGAAGGATTGTAGAGCCTGTAATTTTTGTCAGATGTCAAATTCTGAATGTTAATCTTGTGGCTTTTCCTCGAGCAAGAACAAGTCCAACTTTTGCATTTATCCTGCAAATACTTTAAACATTTACTGGCTGTGTTGGCATATACATTGGTACAACCATTCGTAGGATAAATCATACTGACTTTGACAATCTTCTGACTTTTCACAAGCAATGACAGCAGGTCAAAACTTCCAACTATCTTGTAAAACATTACATTACATTACATTGCATTTAGCTGACGCTTTTATCCAAAGCGACTTACAATAAGTACATTCGACCAGGAAGACACAACCTTGAAGAAAACAGAATCATATAAGTACATCAGGTTTCATAGAGCCAAACATTTCAAGTGCTACTCAACTGGCTTTAGATAAGCCAGCCCTTTATTAGTATATAAGTGCTTCGTTAATAGTTCTATCGCTCGAAGTGGAGTCGAAAGAGATGAGTTTTCAGTTTGCGCCGGAAGATGTGCAAGCTATCTGCTGTCCTGATGTCAATGGGGAGCTCATTCCACCATCCTGGAGCCAGGACAGCAAACCCACGTGTTTTCGCCGATGGGAACTTGGGTCCCCCTCGCAGCGAGGGTGCAGCGAGTCGTTTGGCTGATGCAGAGCGTAGTGCACGCGCTGGGGTGTACGGTTTAACCATGTCCTGGATGTAGGAAGGGCCAGATCCATTCGCAGCATGGTACGCAAGTACCAGTGTCTTGAAGTGGATTCTAGCAGTTACCGGAAGCCAGTGGAGGGAGCGTAGGAGCGGAGTGGTGTGGGAGCATTTAGGAAGGTTGAAGACCAGACGAGCCGCTGCATTCTGGATGAGCTGCAGAGGTCGGATGGCACATGCAGGTAGACCAGCCAGGAGGGAGTTGCAGTAGTCTAGGCGTGAGATGACGAGAGCCTGGACCAGAACCTGCGTGGCTTTCTGTGTCAGCTGGGGACGTATCTTCCTGATGTTGTAAAGCGTGTATCTGCAGCAACGGGTTGTAGCAGCGATGTTTGCAGTGAAGGACAGGTTGTTATCTAGGGTCACACCCAGATAACATCTCAGTGTACTGGATGTATTGGCATAACAATTGGTACAACCATTCATGGTCTCCAGAGGATAAATCATACTGACTTTGACAATCTTCTGACTTTTCCTCAAGCAAGAACAAATCAAACTTTTGTATTTATCTTGCAAATACTTCAACCATTTACTGGACGTATTCGGACAGAAATTGGTAAAACCATTCGTGATCCCCAGAGGATGAATCCTTCTGACTTTGACAATATCCTGACTTTTCCTCAAGCAAAAACAAATCAAACTTTTTTTTTCATCTTGCAAAAAACTTTAAACATCTAGGTGTTGGCACATACATTGGTACAACCATTCATGGTCCCCAGAGGATGAATCCTACTGACTTTGATAGGTCCCTGACTTTTCATTCATTCATTTTCCACCAAATGTAAGGAAAACTGGGCCAGTCATTGTTCTGAAGTCTCGCTAACAAACAGAACAAACCTCCTTGTCCAAAGTCATTAAACCCTAAGATGGGTAAACTATTCTGACAAACTAGAAACTTGATGACTTGATGTTCAAAAACAAAGTCCTGATGCATTTCACTTTATATATAATCATGTAAAATAAACTGCAGTTATTCTCCTGCACAAACACAACTTCTAAAGTGTTGCTTAAGGACTTTTTAGCTGCTGTTTTGCAAAACTGAGCGTCTAGAGTCTCCTAACTTCTCCAGAAGTGATTCTCTATCATCATTATAGTTGAAACCTGTTACCCGGCATGTTTCCTGGGTGTTCTCCTCTGGTTGTCGGTTTATTTCCTGCAGTCTGCTGCCCTCTTGTGAGAAAAGACGCTCTGCAGACCTCAGAAAGGCTGATGAATCTTCTGTTCTTAGAGCCACAGGAAGCTCAATAATTAACCCTAACATTCTTTACCTCGCAAATAATTCAATATATTAGGAACGGCACCACAGCCACATTAAAAACAGATCAATATTTTATAGTTAAATTGTTTCCTGTAGATCTGAACCAATACATAGATTAATAATAATACTATTCTTTGATAATTAAATACACTTATAAGTAATATTGTCGAGCAAACATGCCAAGTATTTCAGGGTTTTAGCTTCCAAAGTGTTTTCTTTGCTGGTTTTCATCTATAATAATAAACTGAAAATATTTGATCACTTTTTTTACATAAAGGAGCTTTAATTATCTCTGTATTTTCAATTCATCTGATCTTTTAGCAGACATTTTACTCAAGCTTATTTATATATATTAATTGTGTTTATTTATTATATTTGTATTGCACATTTTTACATTAATTAAAATTTGTATATAAATACTTTTCTATTTGATCTGGTTTTTGTGTCTTATGCTTATACATTTTTTTTGGATTTTTTTTATTTGTGTTGCACCTTCTTACTATAATATTAATGTACATATTTATATTTTATTTTATTTAAAAAAATTAGCATTTGTCACAATTCTCAATTTCCCCTTATAATAAAAATAATGACACGACCATCAATAACTATGAAAATAAGCCTCTAGTGTTAAAGTGCATTTTAAAGTTACAGTCAGTTTTAATTAATAGGCTTTGTGCACAAGATGGCGTCTATCAACTTCCGGCGGCTGGGTGTGCGGCCGAGTACTTCCGGTTGGAGTACAGAGTTTTGACAGCTTAGAGGCTTCTCAATACTCAAATTTCCCCTCCTCGACTCCTCGGTCCTCCAGTAGTGACCCGGAAATGAATTTCAGCGCGCCATTTTGAAGGACGTCTCATTTCTCTAAATCAGTGTTTCTCAAACTTTTTCATACCAAGGACCACTTAACCAATAAAAAAACACTCGCGGACCACCTAACTCCACAAATATCCAAAATCGCATCGTTTTTCTAGAACAGATTACAAATCGCCTGAAAATGGTATAAACAAGTGGCAACATGTGTGATGAAGGTGTTGCGCTGGGCTATATCATGCAATTTAAAGTGAAACTTAAGCTCGCTCTATTAGGGAGATATTCCCGCGAGAGTGCGGTAAACTTAAATTTATTTATTTATTTCAAATGTGAAATGTTACCAATATACTCGCGGACCACTAGGGGGCGCTCACGGACCACCAGTGGTCCGCGGACCACATTTTGAGAAGCACTGCTCTAAATGCACACCGAGGACCGAGGACCGAGGGTCGAGGAGGCTCTCTGGAGGAGCTCTAACCGAGGATACACTGATGGTTCCTCCACGGCTCCTCCACGGATGCATTTCCGGGAACGGTGGAGGCGTGAGGCACGGCCGGACTTATCTCAGCCAATGACAGCTCTGCATGCATCCCCTGGATATTATTTTAGAAACTCCTTTCATCGCGTCGCGATGTTTCCAGAGAGAACATCTGTCCGTGCAGAAAGCAGAGCAGTGTGTATAATATATATCACTCAGTATAACAGGCCTACTCTCTTTATTTGCTTTAGTTTAGTAGATATCTACAAACCGTCGACATTTTTCTAAGACCATTGCTTCACATAATAAAATACACAACGGCTTATGCTTTAGGAGCTGTAGGTGTGTGTGTGGTACAGTGTGTAGGTGTGTGTGGTACAGTGTGTAGGTGTGTGTTGTACTGTGCGTAGATGCGGCGGACAGACGGGTCTCAGTTGGTTTGGTGTCCTCTGCTTACTTTTAATAGGCCTACTTGTAAATACAACTTTTGGCCCGTAATTTCAATTCCCCATTTCAGCGACCAGAGAGAGGGGGGGGGGATATATCCAGTCTCTGATTGTGTTACGTTATTATGAGAGTGCTCTCATACTTTAAATTGTATATATTTATATAAATATATTTGTGTGTGTGTCCGCATCTGTAGCCTGTTATTGTCTCATTATACCGCACTCTCAATGAATTCAAAGTAAATATGTGGGGGAACAAAGTTCAGCTGATCTAACAGATACAGCGTGATGACAAAACACTCGACAGCTGATGCAGCTGTTGTCACGTAATAATGAACGGACGTCTCTTTAAAATGACCGCTCAGAGGAGAGGAGTTCTCATTTCTTTAAACGTCTGCTGCTTCCCCTCCTCTCTCCTCGGTTCCCCTCCTCGGTCCTCCGCTCGCATCTCCTGTGGGCGGGTCTAAGTCTCGAGGAGGGGAACCGAGGAGGGGAAATTTGAGTATTGAGAAGCCTCTCTTGACAGCTTGACAGTTTGTTATGACACACCGAGAGCAAGAATGAGCGGATTTCGGGGTAAAGAAAAGCGATTGGCCTTCCAGCGGGTAAGAAAGTCAGCACTACATTGTTGTGTGCCCCTTTGTACAAATTCGTCCCGTTATAATCGGGAGATAAGTTTCCATTCATTTCGGCAAGCCTGGGCAACAACGATTACAAGATGTCTTGCTCCCAAACCAATTGTGTATTTCATTGCAAAAAGCAGTTATACCATACTATGTTTAGGTACTAATGAATTATATCCTCAAAACAAACGCACACACAAATAACAAAGGAAAATACATAATTTATACATTCATATTAATACAAACTGAAGACCACTGAGACAAATGTAACATTTGTGATATTGGGCTATATAAATAAACAATGATTGATTGATTGAATTTAATAAATCCACAATATGATAACATTTTACAGATTCATTTAATAAACTTTTACAAAACATATGTTGATGTTATATCGGGGGGAAACATTTAAACATTTCAATTAGTCTCTGCATATTTAAGTAATGCTAGTTTATATAACAGATGTACAATATCCAGAAAGTAGATGCAAAAAATATATATAATGTGTTTCCAACATATCCTCTGAAAGAGTGTTAGTCGTTGAGTTGAGTAGTGAGCCATTCGTTCTTTTTTCGTGGTGCGATGTCTGCTGAGAAGTCCTTGTATGCCTCGCTAACTTTGAGGACATCTGGGTCTGGCAGCTCCCCCCGCACGGCCTTGTAACGTGTACTCCTTTGAACATGTTTATATGATGATTAGGACTTTAAGAACAATTTTACACTCAGACAACAATCACAAAGGTGTAGCAGGCTACATACAATTACTTAGGACAATAGATATGACCTTACACCGTCTGCAACTGTAAACTGCTTTGGCTTAGTGAACACCATGTCACTCACTCTGCCTGGTTTCACACCCTATTCATTACACAAAATAATTGTCAAATGAATTGAAAAGGTCGTTGATGCAACATACTAGATCTTGGCACAAAGGAAATACTCATTAAACCGTGGATTGGTTGTGAACACATACTGTACGTACCATGGGTCTTGGCTTGTGCCATCGCTGCTCTGTTTCAGTGCGGCTGAGGACAGGGGGGACAGCAGCCAGGTTGAGTGTGGAGTAGTGTGCGCTCTGGAACAGCAGTGCAACATAGTGGTTGCAGAGTGCTGTTCCAGCTACACAGGAACACTTTGCCACTGCAATCTCCACAGGTGAGCAGTTCTTAAAACAAAATGTCAGTCATTTTACATTTAGGACACTGCTTCAATACAACACAGACAAATGAGAGAGCTGAGAGCAGGCTGATCAGGCAAGTAGTAGGTGTGGGAAAAGGCCATGTCAGGTTGTCAGTCACATCACATACACAGAAGTTCTGCTGTTTGGAATACTGTAATTTAATGACATTCAAACAGATACGCTTGTATAGCCTGTCTCAGCTCTCTCAATGTATTATCTTATATTATAACTACTAGTCCAGCAGATATGTGAAAGAATTGTGCTTTTGATGATAAAAGCATGACATTTGGCACACTGTTAGAGCATGCCCTAAGGAAGATTTTTGGCTATAGGGCCATCGCAAATGTGTCCATTGGTTGTTATTTTACCAGTAGTTTAGGATCTAGACCACCTATAGGATCTTGATTCTGGTGGCTAATCCTACATTTTCAAGGATGGAGAATGCATTGGTACTATTTACAACATGCTAGAATGTAGCTAACTATTGTTAGAAATTAAAATCAATGTTTGATAGCATAATGTAGCTTAAACATACCGTCAGTTTAAATGCTATTTTATCCTGGAAAAAAACGGAAATTCTCAATACCAGGCTTTTATTCTGAAAATCCTTCATCTCCGGTTAGCATTTAGCATGTAGCTAATATACCATTTCCTATAGATGTGAATTTAGCAGCGAAATGACATGGAGTGATGCACACCGAAACCTACTGATTTAACACTACAACTAATTGAACCAAGAGATTATTATTGCTGAATATTAAATTAAGGTACAGTTTATTTGAATACGTTATTGTTTACAGACGTGGGTAGCATGTGACAACATCCGGAACTACCGGAAACCAAAATGCTGTGAAGTATTTCCTGTATTTTTTAGAGTGTTGATTTCAGCGTTTGAAATGTATTTAGATGAAAAGTCATGAAAGAGATTAGGAGGAGAAGAGGCGTGTCTAGTTATACAATGAATGTAAAATGTCGAAATCCTCCGTTTAACACAATATCGGACACAGAAGAACGAGGGGGAAGTCTCCTACGTCACCGCAGCCCCTAGAGAGGAGGAGCAAACAGCCAGCAAGCGGGAAGGACGAATGCTTGTGAGGTCTCTTCTCCACGGCAGACCACTGCGAGAGGAAGCTGCAGCCTTTCTCTCCTCACTGAACAATATTCTGCTTGTAGTCTCCTTTTAAAGCTTCTCTCCTGGACGCGAGAATAACGAACACAGCATAACACTATATATCTGGTATTCAGGGAACAGAATACACAGTAAACTATTAACATATTTATTATGGTGAAGTCATACATGTTACATAATATATATGAAATATTACAGGTTTTCAACTAAATGCAGACTTAGTTCTGAAAACACAGTCCACCACAGTGGCAAAGGGCAGTGTACTGAATTGCTACCTTGACACATTCAGGAGGAGTTCACAACAGGCCTGGGTCGCTTCTGGTAATGTGGTCCAGTAAACTTCCCATCCACCTGTGGCCTTCCTCTTCCACCCCTAGTCACCTGGGGATGGGAGTTCAGGGGCTGCAAACATCCTCTGTCCCCAACAGTGACCAGCTTGGGAGGCAGCTCTCTTTGTGTGCTGAATCAATGCTGCTTGTGTTGGGGGGAGTCCCTCAATTGTTCTACCTTTCTGGGTGAAGAGCTGCCTGATTGACTGACTCCTGGCTGCTAGTGCGGTCATACAGCAATACCACAAATCGCTCCAGAGGCTCCATCCAGTTGTGTACGGAGTCTGGGGTGGCAGCCAAGGCACAGAAGGCTCTAGTGACATCATCAAACGTCATCCATGTATCCCACGCCGTCTTCTTGCCCCTGCCACCAAAAGATGACACTGTCACATCCAGTCAATGCATGGAACATTGGTAAGGCTATGCATCGATCTGGACCTAGTGACCTCGCCATCTCATGAGCTGCTAAATGCCGAACACTCTTCCCAGCTCCAAAGGCAACCCACAGCAGTGATGTTGAGGGATTGGGCTGCTGTGATTGCCAGTACTACCACATCCGTGTCAACTGTGCGTATTGACACCTTGCTATACCCTTCCTTCACAACATCTCCTAGGTGCAGTAGGATGCAGGTATCAGCCTCCTCATGTGTGCATGTTGCAAGTACTGATTATTTGTTTGCCAGTGTTGAGGGCTGCCACACTGGTTGCCAGGAAGAAGAACAGTTCAGCCGTCTTGTCTTCAATGCGCAGAAACTCTGGCCAGTTTCCAGGAATGGCACTGGATGGCTCAACGCGTCTATGAACTCCCTTCCCTCTCTTGCTGCGTGTTTCAGCCTTCAGACTTTTCGGGAAATATTCATCCCACACGACATCGACTCTGCTGACATGCTCCAGCTGAGACAGGATGTATGGTGAGAACGCTTTCTGCGCATAATAAAAAAACGTCTTAGCAGCACCAGGTCGTAGCATGTTCTCAATTGTAGGCCCATCAAGGATGAGGCCTTAACTGTGGGGTGGGATGCATTCTCTTGTAAATAAATCAGGTCCTCCAAACAGCCCACCAAGTCTGACTTGATACCAGTTCTGAGCTTGCCCATTTGTGACAATGATGATGGACATGCCTGGTTTTCAAGTTTATTATATTTCACATAATTAATCCCAAAAAACTCATCCAGACTTCCATCACGTATCTCAGATACAATGTACAGCATAGAGAACACAGAACCGTCATTCTTCAGAGATGAGAGCTGTTGTGGGACCTGGACTTCTCTCGGACTGGAGGCCGCTGAATAGAGGGAAGTTTTTCCTTTTGATGGGATCTTTGATGGGCTTTGTCTGTTTGACAAACAGGCGCTCACTGACATACAGTGGAGGAAATAAGTATTTGATCCCTTGCAGATGTTGTAAATGTACCCACTTAGAAATAAATTAACAGTCTATAATTGTAATGGTAGGTTTAATTTATCAGTGAGAGTAAGAATATCAAAAAGAAAATCCAGAAATGGACATTATATAAAAGATACAATTTGATATGCATTAAACTGTGGGAAATAAGTATTTGATCCCCTTGCAAAACATGTGTTAGTAGTTGGTGGAGAAACCCTTGTTGGACAGCACAGAGGTCAGACACTTCTTGTAGTTGGTCTCCAGGTTTGTGCACATCTCAGGAAGGATTTTGGTCCACTCCTCTCTGAAGTTCCTCTCCAAATCCTTAAGGTGTTGAGGCTGATTCTTGGCATCTCAAAACTTCTGCTCCCTCCACAGATTTGGGATTAAGGTCCGGAGACTGGCTAGGCCCCTCCATCACCTAAATGTGCTTCTTCCTTAGCAGCTCCTGTGTTGCCTTGGCCGTATGTTCAGGGTCATTGTCCTGCTGGAAGACCCATCCATGACCCTTTTTCAGTGTCCTGGCTGAGGGAAGGAAGCCATTGGCCAAGATGTTACAGTACATGGCCCCGTCCATCCTCTCCTCGATGCAGGGAAGTCGTCCTGTCCCCTTAGCAGAGAAACACCCCAAAGCAGAATGTTTCCACCTCCATTTAGGATCTCACTGACCACATCACCTTCTACCAAGCCTTCTCTGAATCATTCAGTGTCAAATTTCAGACGGGCCTTTCATGTTCTTCTTGAGCAGGGGAACTTGCGGGCGCTGCAGGGTTTGATCCATTATGGTGTAGTGTGTTACTAATAGTTTTCTTGGGTCTGTGGTCCCAGCTGCCTTGAGATCATTAACAAGTTCCTCCCTTGTAGTTCTTGGCTGATGCCTCACCTTTCTCATTCTCATCAATAGCCCAAGGGGCGAGATCTTGTGTGGATAAGGAAATGAACTTAAGTAACCGGTCTGTGGGAGTCAGAATCCTTGTTTTTTGCAAGGGGATCAAATACTTATTTCCCACAGTTAAATAATTGCTTATCTTTTATATAATGTAATTTTCTGGATTTTCTTTTTGATATTCTTACTCTCACTGTTCAAATAAACCTACCATTACAATTATAGACTGTTCATTTCTTTGTAAGTGGGTGAATTTACAAAATCGGCAAGGGATCAAATACTTATTTCCTCCACTGTAAGGCAAGGCAAGGCAAGGCAATTTATTTGTATAGCACAATTCGTTATGCAATTCAAAGTGCTTTACAGGATCAAACAGAGCAAACACAATACATTGAGAAGAAATACAAAACACACAAAATAATTATTTAAAAGAAAGAAAACCATGTTTAACAGTTCGAAAATTAGAACATTTAAATTTGAAAAGCCATATTAAAAAGAAATGTTTTTAGACCTGATTGAAATGATTCTAAAGTGCTAGCCATTCTCAGATGTTCTGGGAGTTTGTTCCGCATCAGGAGCATAGACGCAGAAGGCTGCTTCCCCACGCTCTCACCAATGGAACAGTGAGCTGGCCTGAAGACCTAAGGGGTCTGCTGGGTTCGTACCACTGAAGGAGGTCCTTGATATATTTGGGTCCTAGCCTGTTTAGTGCTTTATATGTGTGCATTAAAATCTTAAAATCAATTCTCTCACTAACTGGAAGCCAATGCAGCGATCTCAGCACTGGAGTGATGTGATCTGTTTTCTTTGTCCGGGTTAAGACTCTGGCAGCAGCATTTTGAATTAGTTGGAGTTTACGGAGTGATTTTTTGGTGAGGCCTGTGAAGATGCTGTTGCAGTAGTCAAGCTTGCTAAAAACAAATGCATGGACACGTTTTTCAAGGTCTTGCTTGGACATAAGGTCTTTAAGACGCGAGATATTTTTTAGATGGTAGTAGGCTGATGTGTTGATTGCCCTGATGTGGCTGTTAAAGTTGAGGTCAGAGTCTCAAATTATACCTACGTTTCTTGCTTGACTTTTCGGTTCGAGTAATAGTGATTCCAGGTGTGCAGAGACTTTAATTCTCTCTTCTTTGGTTCCAAAAACAATTACTTCGGTTTTTTTTGTGTTGAGCTGTAGGAAATTACGGCACATCCAGTCATGTATTTGTTTTAGACATGTGATCAATAAATCAGTAGGACCGTATTCATCTGTGGAAAGTGATATGTAGATTTGGGTGTCATCCGCGTAATTATGATAAGAAATGTTATTTCTAATTTCTGTAGGTGTCATACCCGTCCTGTCCGAGTTTCTTAATCTGGTTCAGAATGTCAATGACTGCTGCATCTGCAAGGTCTCTAGTATCCAGTACAAGAAGATATTCACTGCTTATTTCACTGAATCGATTGCCCATGTCTTATATAGCACCAATTAGTGCTTTAACATCTTGTGCAAATGCCATTTGTGCATGTTTGGTCTGCTCATGGTGCCGGGTGTCAGTCTTCTTGCTCTTCTCAGTGGAGGCCTCAAACTCCCCAACCACACGTGCCATCTCGGGGCCAGACACCATCCAGCGTCGCAGAGCTGCAGGGTTCTCTGTCAGGCCTACAGCACCACCATCACCTTTCACAGAGGCATTGTTCTGCTCGTGGGCCTGGTCAATGACAATAGCAGAGAAGCTGCATGTCGTCTTCTTCACAGCAACGTTTCCTTTCAGAAACTGCCCATGGACATCAGGATGGTTATCTTTTAGCACAATCATGTCACGTAAGTGGACTGGTATCCATCCGGCATAGAGATGGATACCAGTCCCAGAGAAAGGAACCAAGGCACACTCTTGGTCAAGGCATTTATGTAGAGTAGGAAGTCGGCCTCTCTTATTGTTCGCACATAGATCATCAACTCTATTTCCAGCTGCAGGATGATAGACCAGAAGTGGAACTGGAAACACGACACTGCTCTTGTCCACCCGCTACCCCTCCAGGAGGTCGCCAAGCACCTTGAGTGCTGCCATCTCAATGTGAAACCCAACAAACATCACAATAAAATGATCTTCACTGTGAGTTGCTGGCCAGCTCCACTGGATTTGTTTTGCCACAGCGTATAGAGGTTGATCCAGAGTGATCTGACCAGGATTCAGAATCTCTAAGGCCTGCCTTACCTCCTCGATGGAATGACGAGTCATGGCCACATATTTGGCCTGTTTGTAGAAGAGGGGAAGTAGAGAAGTGAGTGTGACACTGCTCTCTGGTATTGTATGACCGCACTAGCAGCCAGGAGTCAGTCAATCAGGCAGCTCTTCACCCAGAAAGGTAGAACAATTGAGGGACTCCCCCCAACACAAGCAGCATTGATTCAGCACACAAAGAGAGCTGCCTTCCAAGCTGGTCACTGCTGGGGACAGAGGATGTTTGCAGCCCCTGAACTCCCATCCCCAGGTGACTAGGGGTGGAAGAGGAAGGCCACAGGTGGATGGGAAGTTTACTGGACCACATTACCAGGTCTGTCGTGAACTCCTCTGCTGTGGATGCAAAAAGGGGTGCAGTGGACAATGCAAATGTGCCACTGTGGTGGACTGTGTTTTCAGAACTAAGTCTGCATTTAGTTGAAAACCTGTAATATTACATATATATTATGTAACATGTATTATTACTTCACCATAATAAATATGTTAATGATTTACTGTGTATTTTGTTCCCTGAATTCCAGATACATATAGTTAGCTACATTCTAGTATGTTGTAAATAGTACCAATGCATTCCCCATCCTTGAAAATGTAGGATTAGCCACCAGAATCAAGATCCTAGGTGGTCTAGATCCTAAACTACTGGTAAAATAACAACATTGGCGCCATTGGACAAATTTGCGATGGCCCTATAGCCAAAAATCTTCCTTAGGGCATGCTCTAACAGTGTGCCAAATGTCATGCTTTTATCATCAAAAGCACAATTCTTTCACATATCTGCTGGACTATACATAAAATAGTGTCAGTAGAACGTTGAACAGCTTAACATAGATGTAGGGTACAGAACCAGCACTTACCTAACACTGGCCAATACAAATGGACCCTACATGGATTATACTAATCATTCAGTAAAGAACAGCAGCCGTCACAACCAGTTTCTGGGGTTTCCATGAAAGCAGAGACGGTTTTCAACCTCATTAAGAATCTTTGATGAAAGCTAAGTTTGGGTTTAGCTAATGTATTTATCATTTTACACGAGAGGGTTACAAAACGATAATAAATCTGTAGCCCCTTCATGCTACACACACATAGCTAGCTACCAGTTGATGTGAGCAAATGTATTGTCACTATGTAATCTGTTGCAACACGTCAGCTAGCTGGGCTTATTTGAATCCTAAATCACAGGTTACCTACTCGAGCCACATCAAAACCCCAGAACATGAACCTGATTGAGGCTTTGAACCGATTAACACTTTTTATGTTCCTCCCTACTCTGAGATCGTGAGGCTTTTCATGCTTTCTCGTGGACCTGCAACAGCTAGCCCTGACGCTCACTCTCCCTGAAGGTAGATCTTTGTTTGAAACTGTGGGGAATTGGATATCATTCATGTTATCCAAAAAAACGTAATAGTACATCATTAAAACGCGTTACACTGTATCAACACTGTCAAGTTGTCAAAGTTAGCCAGTAACTACAGCTTTGTTTGTCACTTACCTTCATAATTGTCGACGTAGCTGGATATGTACATCTTGAACCCCTTTTCTCTTTTGCTCCTCGGGGCTCAGCCTGCCGCTTGTACCAGCCGATGTACATCACTGATGTTAACCTTCGGTAGGTCTTGGAGACATCGAGTGTAAAATAGTGTCTATATAATATCTATACGCTATCTATATGCTATCTATCACTCTTCCCTCTACCGCTCTGCCGTAGACTGGAAGTTTACAACCGCACTCTCAATGAACCGGAAATGGAAATACGTAATCCCGTGCAACTAGCCTATTACATCACAGAGTTCAACCAGGAGAGACGGTTTTGATGTAAGAATACATATTTATTGCCAGGAAAACACAAATGAATGTAATGTATCATTCGGGAGGGGAGAAACCGATCCGATGAAACCCCCCAGCGTCTAGACCCTGGTGGTGGTGAATGGATGGTTGGGCTCGGTCTGAAGGGGAGGGGCTTAGCTTGACCCTGGTGGTGGTGAATGGATGGTTGGGCTCGGTCTGAAGGGGAGTGGCTTAGCTTGACCCTGGTGGTGGTGAATGGATGGTTGGGCTCGGTCTGAAGGGGAGGGGCTTAGCTTGACCCTGGTGGTGGTGAATGGATAGTTGGGCTCGGTCTAAAGGGGAGGGGCTTAGCTTGACCCTGGTGGTGGTGAATGGATGGTTGGGCTCGGTCTGAAGGGGAGGGGCTTAGCTTGACCCTGGTGGTGGTGAATGGATGGTTGGGCTCGGTCTGAAGGGGAGTGGCTTAGCTTGACCCTGGTGGTGGTGAATGGATGGTTGGGCTCGGTCTGAAGGGGAGGGGCTTAGCTTGACCCTGGTGGTGGTGAATGGATAGTTGGGCTCGGTCTGAAGGGGAGGGGCTTAGCTTGACCCTGGTGGTGGTGAATGGATGGTTGGAGTCGGTCTGAAGGGGAGGGGCTTAGCTTGACCCTGGTGGTGGTGAATGGATGGTTGGAGTCGGTCTGAAGGGGAGGGGCTTAGCTTGACCCTGGTGGTGGTGAATGGATAGTTGGGCTCAGTCTGAAGGGGAGGGGCTTAGCGTGACCCTGGTGGTGGTGAATGGATAGTTGGGTTCGGTCTGAAGGGGAGGGGCTTAGCTTGACCCTGGATTCAGAGGGACAGGAGGTGAAAAGGGGTGGAGGAGGGTTGTCAATCAATCAATCAATCAATTCATCTTCCTATTATACACACATGCATTTCCAAACATCTGGACTACCTATGTTGCAAATGTATTATCTTTTCAATTTACACACGGCATCTATTGCACGTCTGTCCGTCCTGGGAGAGGGATCCCTCCTCTGTTGCTCTCCCTGAGGTTTCTCCCATTTTTCCCTTTAAACTGTGGGTTTTCTCCGGAAGTTTTTCCTTGTACGATGTGAGGGTCTAAGGGCAGAGGGTCTAAGGACAGAGGGTCTAAGGACAGAGGGTCTAAGGACAGAGGGTGTCGTATTGTCATACTGATATTCTGTACACACTGTGAAGACCACTGAGACAAATGTAACATTTGTGATATTGGGCTATATAAATAAACATTGATTGATTGATTGCGTCGAGTCACCTGAAATGACAGCTGTCAGAGGGGAGAGCAGATTTAAAAGGGTTAGCGGAGCGCTATGATAGGCTTGTGAGAATAGAGCGAAATGATTGGTTAAGTTGGGGGGTGACTTATTGAGACGAGAGAGAGTATTAACATGGAAATAGTAAATTAATGAGTAAAGACGGTCTTCCTGGTTGAACTTGCGCTGAGCTTCATTATTACATTAGAAGCTGTATCCGAAAGGTGTAACGCAGGAAGCACAGCAGCATAAAGCCCTAATTGTTACATCTTTAAATAGTGCTTATAGAGAGAGGAATAACAACGCCTTGTTTCTGTAAAGCCTGAGGCTGAGCGGCTGAATCAGAGACTTCATCTGACAAGCAAACACAAAACTGCCTCCAGCAAACCATTCACTTAAATTAGAAATGAGTTAAAAGTCCTGTTTCCGTTAAGGGACAACACACGGTTTCTAAAACGCAATATTCTGACCATGATGAAGCAGGAAGGTGTTTTATTTATATATTATTCATATGTGAGGCAGGCTTTATTCTCACATTAACGACACCTCGTCAGATGAATTATTCCTTACACTGGAAAAAGTGCTGCTCCAAAAACAAGTTAAACAATAATGAAATCAAGCTGTTTTCACTTGAATTAAGAACAAAAATCTGCCAATAGGTCAAGTGAACATTAGCTTAGTAAGATGTCTTGAAATAAGAAGGGATATTTAGATATAGGTAACTCTAAATACGATGTATTGACTTATGCATTGTCTAAAAACAAGACCTGATATCTCCGTGCAGTTACTTCTGAAGTTGTTGTGTCTTATATCAGGTGGAGAGACATGTTCTGATTAGATATTAGATTAATATACTGGGCAACATTTCAAGTTGTTGTTGTGTGAAGCTGCTTCTCCTTATATGATGTTTTTCTCCGAGGTACCAACGACTGATCCATCTCCTGGATTGACGTCCATGAAGAGGCCCTATTATGCCATCATCACAGCTCAAACATCGCTGTAAATTCACACGTATTTTGGGATAAATTAATCACATATTGGTAATCTAAAATAAATGGTTAGTTTCTCGCCTGAAAAGCTCATTTAAAAACTGTTTCTTGGGCAAGCAAATGGTGATAACGCTGACGATTCTTTAGCAATTATACTTTATTTATTTTGTATTCCTTTAAGGCTCCATGGAAAGAGAGTTTCTGTCCTGACATGTACATAAATAAATCTGACCAGGAGTGACTGTACGAGACTGTGCGGGAGTCACCAGAGCGTTTCTGCTTTTGAGGCTGAAATAAAGTCTGTTTTTAACGTCTGTGTGTGGTTTGAGTGGGAGTCAATAACACTCAGCAGGACAAAGGCTCTCTGTAAAGGACAGAGAAAGACTTGTTGTGTTCTTTTTTACATTGAAATAAGGATCTTATATGCTCATAAATGGTTTCTGCCAAATTTCTTTTTAGCAGGAATGAAATTGCATTCTTTATTTTGATAACTGCAGATTCTTGTTCAGAATCAGAAACGACAGCCTCGGAAGGAGTCGGCACGGCCAAAAAGACACGACGGTGCGGGACACACCAATATGAGTAGGGCGACAGGACGCTCATCGACGGCCAGACATCTATCCACGGCCAAAATCGGCCCGGTGTGTCCGGGCCTTTAGACCAGGGGTTCTCAAACTTTTTTCAATAATGTACCCCATTGAAAAAAAAAACTCAGCCAAGTACCCCTGATCAGCGCAAAAACTATTTGTTAGGGGAAAACGCCTATATAAAGAGGTACAGTGCAGCGCTGCACCATCGGTGTCTGATTTATTAAAACAACAACATTGTAACTGAGAAACACTTAAATGCTACATTTCAAATCTTTACAATCCATCACTAAATTCATGGCAAACCAATTTTAACATCATGCAATAACACTGAGACGACATTAGCTGCTTTGAACTGATCTTTTTAATAAGTTGTACTTACAATGTAGTGAAACATGGGCTTGTGCTTCACTGAGGATCTTTGTCATTCTGACAGGGAGGCAAACTGCAGTTATTACACTTCGCGTTTTGAAATATGTGTAACTCTAGTCTATTAATATAAAAATATAAAACCCACACTGCTCAAACTTCGTTACTTTTCCTAAAATTGGTATATTTATCTATTTTTTTTTTTTCATTAACATAAAATACATCTCACGTACCCCCTGCAGTACCCCAACGTACCCCTAGGGGTCCGCGTACCCCCATTTGAGAACCACTGCTTTAGACCACGCCCGACAGAAGCAGAGTTGTTTGCTGAGAGCTGATGTTTGTCGTTTAGCATCTCTCACCGCCTTGCCAAAGACGTGCTTCGACTCTCTAAAACGTGCCTTATCGTCACTCCTAAACGCCTCCTCCTTTTGCAATCTTAGCTGTTTCAGTTTTGCTGTGAACCAGGGTCGTTGTTGAAACTCACACTGGTGCGTGTTGGTACACAGACTTTGAGTAGCAGTCCTAAACATGTCCCAGTCAGTACAGTCAGGGGCGCCGTAAGTTCCTCCATAGCTTTACTGCTCCACTGCCTGAATGTCTTCACTACAGGTTTACACAGCTTGAGTTTCTGCCTGTATGCAGGAATCAGGTGAACCATGGTGTGGTCAGAGTGGCCCAGTGCGGCTTTGTTAAAGTCACCAGGAACAATAACTAGGCAGTCCGGATAAGTCCTCTCCACACACAGAATTGCCCTAATGTGGGAAATGTTTTGCATTTCAGACTTCTGGAATATATTGCGATATGAAGCCGATACAGTAAATCAAAATCCAGTACCATTCTGAAATCCCCTACACTATGTCACTGACCTTTGGGTGGTCTTCACACAGGGTACTTCCTGTTTGAAGGTTTTTCCACCCTCATCTGTGATTGGACATTTGAGAAGTCATGTGATTTTGATCCGCATGACATCACAGCTTGTGTTCACCCATAGTTTAATTGACTCTCATTTGTTTGCGGAAGACATTACATTACATTACATTACATTGCATTTAGCTGACGCTTTTATCCAAAGCGACTTACAATAAGTACATTCGACCAGGAAGACACAACCTTGAAGAAAACAGAATCATATAAGTACATCAGGTTTCATAGAGCCAAACATTTCAAGTGCTACTCAACTGGCTTTAGGTAAGCCAGTCCTTTATTAGTATAAAAGTGCTTTGTTAATCGTTCTAACGCTCGAAGTGGAGTCGAAAGAGATGAGTTTTCAGTTTGCGCCGGAAGATGTGCAAGCTATCTGCCGTCCTGATGTCAATGGGGAGCTCATTCCACCATCTTGGAGCCAGGATAGCAAACCCACGTGTTTTCGCCGATGGGAACTTGGGTCCCCCTCGCAGCGAGGGCGCAACGAGTCGTTTGGCTGATGCAGAGCGTAGTGCACGCGCTGGGGTGTACGGTTTAACCATGTCCTGGATGTAGGAAGGGCCAGATCCATTCGCAGCACTGGTAAGCAAGTACCAGTGTCTTGAAGTGGATTCTAGCAGTTACCGGAAGCCAGTGAAGGGAGCGGAGGAGCGGAGTGGTGTGGGAGAATTTAGGAAGGTTGAAAACCAGACGAGCCGCTGCATTCTGGATGAGCTGCAGAGGTCGGATGGCACATGCAGGTAGACCAGCCAGGAGGGAGTTGCAGTAGTCTAGGCGTGAGATGACGAGAGCCTGGACCAGAACCTGAGTCGCTTTTTGAGTCAGCTGGGGACGTATCTTCCTGATGTTGTAAAGCGTGTATCTGCAGCAGCGGGTTGTAGCAGCGATGTTTGCAGTGAAGGACAGGTTGTTATCTAGGGTCACACCCAGATTCCTTGCAGTCTGAGTCGGGGAAACAACTGAGGTGCCGATGTTGATTGTCAGGTCAAGAGTTGGACAATCTTTTCCCGGGAGGAAGAGCAGCTCAGTCTTGTCAAGGTTGAGCTTGAGGTGGTGAGCAGACATCCACTGAGAGATGTCAGCTAGACAAGCAGAGATGCGTGCGACGACCTGGGTCTCTGAGCGGGGAAAGGACAGAATTAATTGGGTGTCATCAGCGTAGCAGTGGTAAGAAAAACCATGCGGGCTAATGACTGATCCGAGCGAGTTTGTGTACAAGGAGAAGAGGAGGGGACCAAGAACAGAGCCCTGAGGGACCCCCGTAGTTAATTGACAAGGGTCGGACTCAGACCCTCTCCAAGTCACCCTGTAGGTACGGTCTTTCAGGTATGAGGTGAGGAGGGAAAGTGCAGAGCCTGAAACTCCAAGTTTTTGGAGAGTGCGAAGGAGGATCTGATGATTCACCGTGTCGAATGCAGCAGACAGGTCCAACAGGATGATGACAGAGGAGAGGGATGCAGTTTTGGCAGTGTGCAGTTCCTCCGTGACAGCAATGAGAGCAGTTTCTGTGCAGTGACCTGCCTTGAAACCAGACTGGTGCGGATCCAGAAGGTTGTTCTGATTGAGATAACAGGAGAGTTGTTTAAAGACAGCGCGTTCAAGTGATTTAGACAGGAACGGGAGGAGAGAGACAGGCCTGTAGTTTATAACATCAGACGGGTTGAGAGTGGGTTTCTTTAGGAGAGGGTTTACTCTTGCCTCCTTGAGACTGTTTGGAAAGTGACCAGAAGTTAGAGAAGTGTTGATGAAATGGGTGAGAAACGGTAGAATATCAGGAGCGATAGTCTGAAGGAGGTTTGAAGGGATAGGGTCCAGAGGACAGGTGGTAGGGCGGGCAGAGGTAATGAGGGTAAGAACCTCACTTGGAGAGAGAGGGGAAAAGGAGGTTAGTGTGTTGGTGGAAGGAGGGTCTGGTGACCCAGCGGTGAGTAAAGGTGAGTCAGAAAAAGAAGAGCGAATATGACCTACACCCATTTGAGTTTAGGTGTCCCACATTAGGGCGTGTCCCACATTAGGGCAACTCACCCTATCTGGTCGGCGAGCGTGCGCTGCGCCTCCTGTGCGTTCGCATGCGGTGGGATGTAAACACCGACCAGTATGAATGAAGAAAAGTGGGAGAACAGTGCTGCAGAATCACCGTCACATCGTTGCACCAGCCACTGTAAAAACATTTGCCAGAGAGCTCCGTGTCACGCTCCGCTCTGAGCATCTGGAAGCTTCCCAGCTGCAGCGCCAAGTCCGGAATCGATCCACACAGCCAGGTCTCAGTGAAGCACAAAACACAAGATGAAGAGAAGTCTCTGTTTCTACTAACCAGTAGCTGAAGCTCGTCCAGCTCATTGCTCATGGAACGCACGTTGATGCGTTGATGGTTTCCATACAGAAGCGATTAAAACATGATGACAGTGAATCATCTGCATGTGTTTGGATTTACTTCTGATCTTTAAGGAGACACCATTTCAGAAAGCAAAGTCTTTAGACACAATAGTCCTTTATACCAAGAGGTGGGTCTGCTGAAGATCTGTGTCGACACGAACAGCTGCTCAGATGTGAGATTAGGGACAACTTGTTCGGTTTGTTCGTTGCCAATCTCCCCTGGAGGTTTAATAAGGCGTGTCTGTTGTTCTGAAGTTCTTCTTCTTTGTCAGGTTTAAACTCGTGGAGTTCAGCGAGTGCAAGACCGCAAACCGATAACGATCTTTAATCGACTTCAGCTGTACT
Organism: Gymnodraco acuticeps; assembly: GCF_902827175.1. Classification (NCBI taxonomy): domain Eukaryota; kingdom Metazoa; phylum Chordata; class Actinopteri; order Perciformes; family Bathydraconidae; genus Gymnodraco; species Gymnodraco acuticeps. Next base: position 54 of record NW_022990091.1, on the reverse strand, counting down.
TTGAATACAAAGTATTCACAGTAACACGGAGTCAGTCACGAGGTTCACTTTGGT
>NW_022990090.1:0-33899 GCF_902827175.1 Gymnodraco acuticeps | reverse complement strand
GTCTCCTCTAAGCTGTTGGTCTCTGCCTTTAACTCCGTCTCCTCGAAGCTGTTGGTCTCTGCCTTTAACTCCGTCTCCTTGAAGCTGTTGGTCTCTGCCTTTAACTCCGTCTCCTCGAAGCTGTTGGTCTCTGCCTTTAACTCTGTCTCCTTGAAGCTGTTGGTCTCTGCCTTTAACTCCGTCTCCTTGAAGCTGTTGGTCTCTGCCTTTAACTCCGTCTCCTTGAAGCTGTTGGTCTCTGCCTTTAACTCCGTCTCCTTGAAGCTGTTGGTCTCTGCCTTTAACTCCGTCTCCTCTAAGCTGTTGGTCTCTGCCTTTAACTCCGTCTCCTTGAAGCTGTTGGTCTCTGCCTTTAACTCTGTCTCCTCGAAGCTGTTGGTCTCTGCCTTTAACTCCGTCTCCTCTAAGCTGTTGGTCTCTGCCTTTAACTCCGTCTCCTTGAAGCTGTTGGTCTCTGCCTTTAACTCTGTCTCCTTGAAGCTGTTGGTCTCTGCCTTTAACTCCGTCTCCTCGAAGCTGTTGGTCTCTGCCTTTAACTCTGTCTCCTTGAAGCTGTTGGTCTCTGCCTTTAACTCCGTCTCCTTGAAGCTGTTGGTCTCTGCCTTTAACTCCGTCTCCTCTAAGCTGTTGGTCTCTGCCTTTAACTCCGTCTCCTCGAAGCTGTTGGTCTCTGCCTTTAACTCCGTCTCCTCTAAGCTGTTGGTCTCTGCCTTTAACTCTGTCTCCTCGAAGCTGTTGGTCTCTGCCTTTAACTCTGTCTCCTCGAAGCTGTTGGTCTCTGCCTTTAACTCTGTCTCCTCTAAGCTGTTGGTCTCTGCCTTTAACTCCGTCTCCTCGAAGCTGTTGGTCTCTGCCTTTAACTCCGTCTCCTCTAAGCTGTTGGTCTCTGCCTTTAACTCCGTCTCCTCGAAGCTGTTGGTCTCTGCCTTTAACTCCGTCTCCTTGAAGCTGTTGGTCTCTGCCTTTAACTCCGTCTCCTCTAAGCTGTTGGTCTCTGCCTTTAACTCTGTCTCCTCTAAGCTGTTGGTCTCTGCCTTTAACTCCGTCTCCTCGAAGCTGTTGGTCTCTGCCTTTAACTCCGTCTCCTTGAAGCTGTTGGTCTCTGCCTTTAACTCCGTCTCCTCTAAGCTGTTGGTCTCTGCCTTTAACTCTGTCTCCTCGAAGCTGTTGGTCTCTGCCTTTAACTCTGTCTCCTCGAAGCTGTTGGTCTCTGCCTTTAACTCCGTCTCCTGGAAGCTGTTGGTCTCTGCCTTTAACTCCGTCTCCTCTAAGCTGTTGGTCTCTGCCTTTAACTCCGTCTCCTCAAAGCTGTTGGTCTCTGCCTTTAACTCCGTCTCCTCAAAGCTGTTGGTCTCTGCCTTTAACTCCGTCTCCTCTAAGCTGTTGGTCTCTGCCTTTAACTCCGTCTCCTCAAAGCTGTTGGTCTCTGCCTTTAACTCCGTCTCCTCGAAGCTGTTGGTCTCTGCCTTTAACTCCGTCTCCTCGAAGCTGTTGGTCTCTGCCTTTAACTCCGTCTCCTCTAAGCTGTTGGTCTCTGCCTTTAACTCCGTCTCCTCGAAGCTGTTGGTCTCTGCCTTTAACTCTGTCTCCTCGAAGCTGTTGGTCTCTGCCTTTAACTCTGTCTCCTCTAAGCTGTTGGTCTCTGCCTTTAACTCCGTCTCCTCTAAGCTGTTGGTCTCTGCCTTTAACTCCGTCTCCTCTAAGCTGTTGGTCTCTGCCTTTAACTCCGTCTCCTCTAAGCTGTTGGTCTCTGCCTTTAACTCCGTCTCCTTGAAGCTGTTGGTCTCTGCCTTTAACTCTGTCTCCTCGAAGCTGTTGGTCTCTGCCTTTAACTCCGTCTCCTCGAAGCTGTTGGTCTCTGCCTTTAACTCCGTCTCCTTGAAGCTGTTGGTCTCTGCCTTTAACTCTGTCTCCTCGAAGCTGTTGGTCTCTGCCTTTAACTCCGTCTCCTCTAAGCTGTTGGTCTCTGCCTTTAACTCTGTCTCCTCTAAGCTGTTGGTCTCTGCCTTTAACTCCGTCTCCTCTAAGCTGTTGGTCTCTGCCTTTAACTCCGTCTCCTCTAAGCTGTTGGTCTCTGCCTTTAACTCTGTCTCCTCTAAGCTGTTGGTCTCTGCCTTTAACTCTGTCTCCTCGAAGCTGTTGGTCTCTGCCAGGCCATAACTCTTTCACAGGAATATGAAACTCTGCATTCAAACAGTTTCTGGAACCTGAGTTTTAGCGTGAATCGAACGCACCGTTCTGCAGGCGAGGCGCCTCCGTCCTTCAGGCGAGCTGCACATCGTGAGTGAAACGAGAAGTGTTTGAACCGCAGCGTCCACTTCCTCTGAATCCACTCCAGCTTCCTCAAACGGCCTCGAGCGCTGAGAGCAAACTCGCCATGCAGACCGGCTCAGCACGGGGTGAAGGTAAGAACCCTCGAAGCAGACATACTTTGGTCAGAATGAATAATCACCACGGCCCTTAAAGCAGTTAGATATTCATCTGATTACTGGTACTCTTCGTCACGTTAAATCACATGTTATTGTGCAACTGAAATGAGTTTGAAGCATTGAACTAAATGAGAACATGACACACATTTAAAATGTTCATCCTGTTTGTGGCGACATCCTTTGAAGCTGTTTGAACGATGCAGGAAATAATCAATAAACCTTTTTTAAGGATTTCCAGCTTCAACTCCACAATCCAGAGAGCATTCAGATACCACCGGGTCCATTTCAGAGTGTGTGTGTGTGTGTGTGTGTGTGTCTGACTGTGTGTGTGTGTGTGACTGTGTGTGTGACTGTGTGTGTGTGTGTGTATGTGTGTGTGTGTCTGTGTGTGTGACTGTGTCTGACTGTGTGTGTGTGTGTGTGTGTCTGTGTGACTGTGTGTGTGAGACTGTGTGTGTGGCTGTGTGTGTGTGTATGTGTGTGACTGTGTGTGTGTGACTGTGTGTGTGTGTGTGTGACTGTGTGTATGTGTGTGTGTGTGTGTGTGACTGTGACTGTGTGTGTGTGTGAGAGAGAGTGTGTGTGTGACTGTGTGACTGTGTGTGTGTGTGTGAGAGACTGTGTGTGTGTGTGTGTGTGTGTGTGTGTGTGTGAGTGTGTGTGTGTGACTGTTTGTGAGACTGTGTGTGTGAGACTGTGTGTGTGTGACTCTGTGTGTGACTGTGTGTGTGTGTGTGTGTGACTGTGTGTGTGTGACTGTGTGTCTGTGTGTGTGTGTGTGACTGTGTGTGTGACTGTGTGTGTGTGTGTGACTGTGTGTGTGTGTGTGACTGTGTGTGTGTGACTGTGTGTGTGTGTGTGTGTGGGTGTGTGTGACTGTGTGTGTGTTTGTGTGTGTGTGTGTGTGACTGTGTGTGTGTGTGTCTGTGTGTGTGTGACTGTGTGACTGTGTGTCCGTGTGTGTGTGTGTGTGTGTGTGTGTGTGTGTGTCCGGATGTCTCCAGAAATAGCCTCTCAGCCAACAGGACGCAGGACACTCAGAACAGCAGAGGATCCAAACTGAATAAAGGTAACCGTGGAAACCGCTTCACGCTGTAATGGTTTCTGTCAGGAAGTGGAACCTCATCCTCCAGTTTATATTCAGTTTGATTCTCACAACTTAAAGATGACGTTAGTTTAGCTTTGCCAAATACTCGTTATTTCTAAATGGAGCCTGAAGCCTCAAACCACAGCAACCAACACACCACACACACACACTAACACACACCATCACACACCAACACACATCAACACACACCACACACATACACACTCTGACTTCCTGTCTGTGGTTCCTACTGAATCTTTAAAAACACAAATATATATCTTCACCAGTGATTCCCTTGAAGAGCATTTTAGTGTAGATTCAAAAATTCTCAAAATTCTGACTTTTTCAACAACAAAAAGTGTAATTTAATATTTTAAACTGAAACTTGTTCTGTTGCTTTTTCTTGTTGTACCGAACCGTGAAACATCACACACTAACACACACCAACACACACTAACACACACTAACACACACTAACACACACTAACACACACTAACACACACCATCACACACTAACACACACTAACACACACTATCACACACTAACACACACTAACACACACTATCACACACTAACACACTAACACACACTAACACACACTAACACACTAACACACACTAACACACACTAACACACACCATCACACACCATCACACACCATCACACACCATCACACACCATCACACACCATCACACACCATCACATAGACACCATCACACACCACCAGACACCATCACACACCATCACACACCATCACACACCATCACACACTAACACACACTAACACACACCATCACACACTATCACACACTAACACACACTAACACACACTATCACACACTAACACACACTAACACACACTATCACACACTAACACACTATCACACACTAACACACACGATCACACACTAACACACACTAACACACACCATCACCACACTATCACACACTAACACACACTAACACACACTATCACACACTAACACACACTAACACACACTATCACACACTAACACACTAACACACACCAACACACACTATCACACACTAACACACACTAACACACACTATCACACACTAACACACACCATCACACACTCTGTGGTTCCGACTGAATCTTTAAAAACCCAAATATAGATATTTTCGCCCTCAGAGATCTTCTTGCTGAAGATCTGATCAAACAATGAGGAGAAAGTTGTGCTTTTCGTGAGGACTATTTTCAAAAGCGGATGAATCCGAATTTTTTCGCAAAGTTTGGACTTTTTCTGAAATCTCAGATTTATGGCTTTTTGATAATTCTGAGATTTTCATTTAAAAAGTCTCAGATTCTGAGTTTGCTTGAAAGTAGATCAGAAGTTCTCGTGTGGAGTTTGTAAAGACCTAAAAAGGTTCTCTAGCTGTTAGTGCATGTCAATGGTCTGCAGAGGCTCAAGTCCCTGTGTTCCTCCAGAGGGAGTTTCTCTCCCACAAAACATTTCTATTGTAAATACTTAGATAAAACATGTCAGGTAAAGTCCATCCATCTTCTTTACATTACATTACATTACATTACATTGCATTTAGCTGACGCTTTTGTCCAAAGCGACTTACAATAAGTACATTCGACCAGGAAGACACAACCTTGAAGAAAACAGAATCATATAAGTATATCAGGTTTCATAGAGCCAAACATTTCAAGTGCTACTCAACTGGCTTTAGGTAAGCCAGTCCTTTATTAGTATATAAGTGCTTCGTTAATCGTTCTAACGCTCGAAGTGGAGTCGAAAGAGATGAGTTTTCAGTTTGCGCCGGAAGATGTGCAAGCTATCTGCCGTCCTGATGTCAATGGGGAGCTCATTCCACCATCTTGGAGCCAGGATAGCAAACCCACGTGTTTTCTTCTCCCGCTTATCCGTGGTCGGGTCGCGGGGGTAGCAGTTCCAGCAGAGAGCCCTAAATTTTCTTTTCCCTGGCGACATCAACCAGCTCTGACTGGGGGATCCCAAGGCGCTCCCAGGCCAGCGAAGAGATATAATCCCTCCACCTGGTCCTTGGTCTACCCCTCGGTCTCTTCCCAGCTGGACGTGCCTGGAACACCTCCCTAGGGAGGCGCCCAGGTGGCATCCTAACTAGGTGCCCGAACCACCTCAACTGGCTCCTTTCGACGCGAAGGAGGAGCGGCTCAACTCCGAGTCCCTCCCTGATGACCGAACTTCTCACCTTATCCCTACGGCCACCCTGCGGAGAAAACCCATCTCGACCGCTTGTATCCGCGATCTCGTTCTTTCGGTCATGACCCATCCTTCATGACCATAGGTGAGGGTAAGAACGAAAATGGCCCGGTAGACGGAGAGCTTTGCATTCTGGCTCAGCTCCCTTTTCGTCACTACGGTGCGGTAAAGCGACTGCAGTACCGCTCCCGTGCTCCGATTCTCCGGCCCATCTCACGCTCCATTGTTCCTTCACTCGAGAACAAGACCCCGAGATACTTGAACTCCTTCACTTGGGGTAAGGAATCATTCCCTACTTGGAGTGGACAGTCCATCGGTTTCCTGCTGAGAACCATGGCCTCAGATTTGGAGGTGCTGATCCTCATCCCAGCCGCTTCACACTCGGTTGCGAACCGATCCAGTGAGTGCTGAAGGTCGCAGACCGATGAAGCCATTAGAACCACATCATCTGCAAAAAGCAGTGGTGCAATCCTTAGTCCACCGAACTGCAGACCCCCTCCCCCATGACTACGCCTCGAAATCCGATCCATGTATATTACAAACAGGATTGGTGACAAAGCGCAGCCCTGGCGGAGGCCAACCCTCACCGGAAATGGGTCCGACTTACTGCCGAGGACCCAGACACAGCTTTCGCTTTGGGAGTACAGAGATTGGATGGCCCTGAGTAGAGACCCCCTCACCCCATACTCCCGCAGCACCTCCCACAGTAACTCCCTGGGAACTCGGTCATACGCCTTCTCCAAGTCTACAAAACACATGTAGACCGGATAAGCGTACTCCCAGGCCCCCTCCAGGATCCTTGCGAGAGTAAAAAGCTGATCCGTCGTTCCACGACCAGGACGGAATCCGCATTGTTCCTCCTCAATCTGAGGTTCGACAATCGGCCTGACCCTCCTTTCGAGTACCTTAGAGTAAACTTTCCCGGGGAGGCTGAGTAGTGTGATGCCTCATTAATTGGCACACACCCTCTGATCCCCCTTTTTAAAAAGGGGGACCACCACCCCGGTCTGCCACTCCTTCGGTACTGTTTCCGACTTCCACGCAACGTTGATGAGACGTGTCAACCATGACAGTCCCTCAACACCCAGAGCCTTCAGCATTTCCGGGCGTATCTCATCCACCCCCGGGGCTTTGCCACTGTGGAGTTGTTTGACGACCTCAGTGACCTCCCCCCGGGAGATTGGTGTTGATCCCCCGTCATACTCCAGCTCTGCCTCTAACATAGAGGGCGGAGTTGTCGGGTTCAGGAGTTCCTCAAAGTGTTCCTTCCAACGCCCTAACACTCCATCAGTTGAGGTCAACAACGTCCCATCCTTACTGTACACAGCTTGGATGGTTCCCTGCTTCCCCCTCCTGAGGTGTCGGACAGTTTTCCAGAACAACTTTGGTGCCGCCCGAAAGTCCTTCTCCATGTCTTCTCCGAACTTCTCCCACACCCGCTGCTTTGCCTCGGCCACGGATGAGGCTGCTGCCCTTCGGGCCTGTCGGTACCTTGCAACTGCCTCGGGAGTCCCCCGGGATAACAAATCCCTGAAGGCCTCCTTCTTCAGTCGGACGGCTTCCCTGACCACCGGTGTCCACCAGGAGGTTCGAGGGTTACCGCCCCTTGAGGCACCTAGGACCTTGAGACCACAGCTCCCCGCCGCGGCTTCGGCAATAGAGGTTTTGAACACTGGTTGGTTCAATGTCCCCAACCTCCACAGGAATGCCCGAAAAGCTCCGCCGGAGGTGTGAGTTGAAGGCCTCCTGAACTTGGGCCTCCTCCAGACGTTCCCAGTTCACCCGAACTACACGTTTGGGCTTACCAGGTCTATCCAGAGCAGAGTCCTGCACAGGTCTGATTTTCAAGACCCGCACCCGCGACGTGCAATACCGAACCCGCCCCGCTACCCGCACATATTGCCAATTAGTTCCGCAACCCGACCCGAACCCGCATAGCCTATATGAGCAGTGAAAACGTGCAATTATTAACACATGCAGTTGCATATTTGTCTCAAAAAGCGTGGGATGTTGGTTATTTTCTCCATCTAGGAACCAGAAGCCTCCAGACGTTGGATGTCGCTCTTGAGGAAGTGTTATTGAAAATGCTGTATTCTCCGCTAGAGAGCTTCACCTCAGCCATTTCGAATGTGGCGCGCTCAGCAGCAGACTGATGCGCTGCAGAGGTTATGATTATGCGCGGTCCCGCGGGGGAGAGGTCTGAGGATTTAAACATTAAACTAAATTATCATTATTTTAATATATTTATTATGCAACACCCGCGACCCGACCCGCATCATCTTTGTTTTACCTAGAACCGAACCCGGAAAAAAGCGTTTGAAAAAATACCACCCGCGAATCACCTTTTTTGCGGGTCACCCGTCGGGTACCCGACCCGATGCAGGACTCTGATCCAGAGGCTTCCCCCGCCACTCGACCCAACTCACCACCTGATGGTGATCAGTTCTCCGCCCCTCTCTTTATCCGAGTGTTCAAAACATACGGCCTCAGGTCCGATGATACGATAACAACATCGATCATGGACCTTCTGCCTAGGGTGCTCTGGTACCACGTACCAGATGAGCATCCTTATGTTCGAACATGGTGTTTGTTATGGCCAATCCATGACTAGCACAGAAGTCCAGTAACAAACCACCACTCCGGTTCAGATCAGGGGGGCCGTTCCTCCCAATCACGCCCCTTCAAGTGTCTCCATCATCGCCCACATGTGCGTTGAAGTCTCCCAGCAAGATTAAAGAGTCCCCTTTAGGGCTGGGCGATTTTTTCGGTTTTAACGATTAATTTGCATTTTTACTTTCCTACGGTTTGTGAAATCGAGATTTAAAAAAAACATTTCTAGACTCCGCAGATTTGTTTTGCTTTAAGGGACTCCGTAGTAGCTTACTCTCTCACTTTCCAGAACGCGCACAAAACTCAGCCACATTGCCTGTGACTACCCGATCTGTAGCTCTGTGTACACATATATCACTTCAATTATTCAATACATCCTTTTTACTGAAGTATTCAAGAGTAAATAAAGTAAATAAAGTTTAATATAAATGATTTGCTGTGGCCAATTGTTTTCATTGCATTTACAGACCCGTGTAAATCTCTGATACCACCCAATGAATGCATTGACTTGCTTGTAGAACCACGCTACACAAAACAGATAGCAACACCTATACAAACTATTTAAAAAAAAGGGGCTACTGTATCGACCTATATAAAGTATATAAATATTTTTTTTTTTCAAAATACCAAAAATATCCTGCATTTTAGCCATGCCTCATTTCGCTCCATTTGCTTTTTCCAGCGCTGTTTTTGCAGGGGCTGATTCTGTGAGCTGCAGCTGACCACGCCCCCCTGCAGGAGAGGGGAGCGTGCTTTAGATCAGCTGCTGGGCGGTCTGTAGAGGGGGAGAAAAAGAGATCTCCGTCCTCCGTGTTTTATTCTTATAGAAGTAAGAAGAGAAGTAACGGGCAGAAACCCTCCTTTTTACGCAGCGGTCCAGACATAGACATCAAACGGCGACACATATTCAGTGTGCAGTTCCTTTGGCATCAGGGCAGGGATATCTAGATACTTCCCAAGGTCTGACATCATGAAGTGTGCTACTTTTAAAGCAAGCAACGATGTTTTCAAATCTGTAATCAAAAAGCTCCTCAAAAACACTATCGAAGCAGTTCCTGCCGTTGCTACGTTAGTTCAAACAGGTAACAACGGACTACTTTTCTTAGCGGATGCTTGTCAATTTAAATCAATACATAAAACTATTTTTTAAATCAATAAAATCATTTTCTAAATCCATAAAAGCATTTCAATTAATATTAGGAGTCATGTCGTTACTTTGTTGAGAATGTGGCCATGTGTAATAAGCGGGATAATGTGCACATTGCATAATGTGCCTTCATGCCGATCTAGATCCCTCCGCAAAAAAAAAAAAACCACGGCTCGTTCGCGGGCGAGAGCCGGCTCCCGTCGTTCACTTAAAAGAGCCGGCTCTTTGAGCCGGCTCGTTCGCGACCCACACATCACTACTGACAGTGTCGTCTACCTCCCAGTCAGAGCAGGACAAAATTGAAGCTGAGCTGTCATCCTATTTGTTGTCGTCTGAGACAGACCCTGATACAGACCCACTGCAGTGGTGGAAGCTACATGAAGCTAACTTCCCAAGACTGAGTCATCTGGCCAAGAAATATCTCTCCATTCCTGCCACCCTTCGGAGAGGGTTTTCAGTACGGGGGGTAACATTGTAACATGCCAAAGAGCATGCCTCAAGCCAGAGGCAGTAGACAGGCTTGTCTTCCTCGCGAAAAACCTGTAGACAACTTCCTAGAAAGTTAAAGGGATGTTACTTTGCACATTAATGACAGCCAAGTGCCGTGGTGCTGTTTTAATTTTATTCTTTTTATTCTTGAACAACTGATTTGTTCACATAGGCCTAGACTACTTGGTAATCTCATTTATTTGTATTGTGTTAATAAAGAAAATATGTATTTAAATGTTGCTTTGGTCTGGTTTGTTTAGAAAAAAACAGAAAAAAATCGAGGTTTAAATCGAAAATTGTCCATTAGTTAGAAAAAAATCGCGATTTTATTTTTAGGTCAAATCGCCCAGCCCTAGTCCCCTTCAGGAGCCCCATACAGGACTCTTTCCAGGGTCTCCAAGAAGGCCGTATACTCTGAACTGCTGTTTGGTGCATAAGCACACACAACAGTCAGAGTTTTCCCCCCCATAACCCGCAGGCGTAGGGAGGCGACCCTCTCGTCCACTGGGGTAAACTCCAACAACGAAGCACCCAACCGGGGACTTGTGAGTATCCCCACACCCGCCCGGCGCCTCACACCTTGAGCAACTCCGGAGAAGAATAGAGTCCAACCCCTATCCAGAAGTAAGGTTCCAGAGCCGACGCTGTGCGTAGAGGTGAGCCCAACCAGATCCAACTGGTAACGCTCCACCTCCCGCACAAGCTCCGGCTCCTTCCCCCCCAGAGAGGTGACGTTCCACGTCCCCAAAGCCAGCTTCTGTCGCCCGGGTCTGGTCCGTCGAGACCCTCCGCTTTCACTGCCACCCTTCTGGCAGCGCACCCGACCCCATCGGTGTTTTCCGTAGGTGGTGGGCCCGCGGGACGGAGAAGCGGAGGTGTTGTCCACGTTGCCTTTTCGGGCTGGGCCCGGCCGGGCTCCGTGGCAAGCCCGGCCACCAGACGCTCGCAGACGAGTCCTCCTTCTGGGCCTGGCTCCAGAAGGGGACCCCGGGCTTCCTCCGGGCCGGGTATCCTCACTTCCTGTGTCGTCTTTCATGAGGTCTTTTGAACCAATCTTAGTCTGGCCCCTTGCCTGAGACCAATTTGCCATGGGAGACCCTACCAGGAACACGAGGTTCCAGACGACACAGAACCTGTCTGTTAACCTGTTAAACTTTATCAGGTAAAGTCAGATATTATTATTGTTGTTGTTCTTATTATTGTTGTTGTTGTTATCACCTGTGGTCAAAAGTCAGAATGTTGAGTTTTTTAAAAACAAGTGAGACATGTTGGGGGGGCCGGAGGAGCGCTACCTCGGCCCCCCCCAAAGATTCTGACTTCTTTCCTGGAAATCGCAAATGTCTCACTTGTTTTAAAAAAGCTCAAAATTCTGACTTTTTTTACAGAAAAACTAAAAGTTAGGATTTTTTTCTCTAAAAATCCTGACTTTTTTTTCTTCTAGATATTATTATTATTATTATTATTGTTGTTGTTGTTGTTGTTGTTGTTGTTGTTGTTATCACCTGTAGACGGCGGGGTAGGGGGGGGAGTACAGGTAGCGGTCCTCCAGAGCTCCGCCCCCCCAACACAGCATGTAACTGGCCATGTGGAGAGGGGGCGGGGCGTCACCGGGGGGAACGGAGTGATGACATCATGAAAACATGATCTGATGATGTCATAGCGACCCAACGTCCTGTTTCCTCCAGACGTCTGGTTTCACTCCTTCGTCTTCGTTCTTATCCCATCTTCCTCTTCCTCTCCGTTTTTAATCCTTCTTCGTCTTTCTCCTCTTCCTCTCTGTTGTTATCCCATGTTCCTCCTCTTCCTCTGCTCCTCTGCTCCTCTTCCTCTGCTCCTCTTCTCCTCTTCCTCTGCTCCTCTTCTCCTCTTCCTCCCTGTTTCTTCTTCATACAGATTTCCACGCCGGCTCTTTTCTCTTCGCAGCACAACTTCCCTCCTCCTCTCAGAGGGGGAGGAAACACTCACTGCTCCCCCTCTGTCCTCTCCTTCCTCCCTTTGTCTCCTCCCACCTTCCTGGAGCTTGTCATGCCACCTCGCTCAGCAGCTCACAGACGTCAAATAAAACAATGAAAAACACTAATGTCAATTATTTTTTAATTAAAAACTGAGCTATAAATCGTGATTTGAAAATCGAGTTAAATCTTCAATTTTGTTGTTGTTGTTGTGCTTTATGTACACGTTGTTTTTAGAGTGTAGAGACGATCCTCTCTTTAGAAGTATTTGTATTTATAACATTAGTTAGACACTATTGTTACTTAATTGACTGAAGCAGCTTTATCAACAGCAGCTGAGCGTAAACAGGTCAAAGGTCGGGGAGAGGGGGGGGGGGTCTCTGGTGTCTGGTTTCTCTGACCGAGTGGGAGGTCGCTCCAAAACGTCTCCGAAACGCTGAATGAATCCATCTGGAAATTCCCTCCATAGGCGGATACGTGTGTGTGTGTGTGTGTGTGTGTGTGTGTGTGTGTGTGTGTGTGTTTGTGTGTGAGAGAGAGAGCTCAGGGATAACAGTGTGTGTATGTGTGTATGTGTGTGTGCGTGTGTGCGTGTGTGTGTGTGTGTGTGTGTTTTTGAAGGAGTCTCATTACACTGAATGAATAGAAGAGAGTGTGTGTGTGTGTGTGTGTGTGTGTGTGTGTGTGTGTGTGTGTGTGTGTGTGTGTGTGTGTGTGAGAGAGAGCTCAGGGATAACAGTGTGTGTGTGTATGTGTGTATGTGCGTGTGTGTGTGTTTTTGAAGGAGTCTCATTACACTGAATGAATAGAAGAAAGTGTGTGTGTGTGTGTGTGTGTGTGTGAGAGAGAGCTCAGGGATAACAGTGTGTGTGTGTGTGTGTGTGTGTGTGTGTGTGTGTGTGTGAGAGAGAGCTCAGGGATAAGTGTGTGTGTGTGTGTGTGTGTGTGTGTGTGAGAGAGCTCAGGGATAAGTGTGTGTGTGTGTGTGTGTGTGTGTGAGAGCTCAGGGATAACAGTGTGTGTGTGTGTGTGTGTGTGTGTGTGTGTGTGTGTGTGTGTGTGTGTGTGTGTGTGTGAGTGAGAGCTCCTTGAATCAGAGCCAGGCGACCCTAGATGGAAATAAAGGATCTACTTCCCCTCGTCACAGAGAGCCGCTCGCTGACCCGCTGACATGGTGGGATTAATGGTAGCGTTGTACAAACACAACGTTTTCTCTGCTGGTAATGAGACACAAAGATCCAACATGTTATTATGGATGGATCATGAACTAAAGTGCTCGTGTTATTATGGATGGATCATGAACTAAAGCGCTCGTGTTGCAAATGATCCTGTGAAATAATGAGCTCTAATTGAAACTAGTAGGTCAACTTTATTTATGGGAATATATGAATCAACATTTACTACTGTTTGCAAATCACTGTTCCACACATCGCCTCCCTATCACTGAGCTGCGTGTAGGGATGGCCGTCGTTCAGATTCTAACGACACCCATCCCTATTTTAGGATAACAACCAAAAACACATCCAGAAACCATTGACCTCCAAGGGACAGGAAGCGATGAAATGCTGAGTCATGCCATGTTATATCTTCTGTAGGTAAAGATGAGTGAGTCATGGGCCACGCTTCAGACGCTCGCCTGCATTAGAGTGGTAGTTTTCCTCTCGTGAAGATCTCCCTCCTCTTCAGACCAGAATAATAAAATAGTCCCCTGAACAAAACGAGGACGATAAGCGTCTGGTTTCCTGAGGTGAACTCAGCGAGCCGTGGAGAGAATAATAAGATGCTGACTCATCAAACACTCTGCTCTGCGTCACGGGGAAAGTCAGCGCACAGGAAGTGGAACCAGAACCAGAAGAACCCACAGAGGAACCAGAAGAACCCACAGAGGAACCAGAAGAACCCACAGAGGAACCAGAAGAACCCACAGAGGAACCAGAAGAACCCACAGAGGAACCAGAAGAACCCACAGAGGAACCAGAAGAACCCACAGAGGAACCAGAAGAACCCACAGAGGAACCCACGAAGAACCCACAGAGGAACCAGAAGAACCCACAGAGGAACCCACAGAGGAACCAGAAGAACCCACAGAGGAACCAGAAGAACCCACAGAGGAACCCACAGAGGAACCAGAAGAACCCACAGAGGAACCCACAGAGGAACCAGAAGAACCCACAGAGGAACCAGAAGAACCCACAGAGGAACCCACAGAGGAACCAGAAGAACCCACAGAGGAACCAGAAGAACCCACAGAGGAACCCACAGAGGAACCCACAGAGGAACCAGAAGAACCCACAGAGGAACCAGAAGAACCCACAGAGGAACCAGAAGAACCCACAGAGGAACCCACAGAGGAACCAGAAGAACCCACAGAGGAACCCACAGAGGAACCCACAGAGGAACCAGAAGAACCCACAGAGGAACCAGAAGAACCCACAGAGGAACCAGAAGAACCCACAGAGGAACCAGGTCAGGAAGTATTAAGGAACCGTGCTTTACAAGATTGAATATGTAGATATACATGTGTACATGTGTTGCCTATCAGGGTCATGGCAAGGGATAAAGATTCCATATTTGAATCTTAAAGAACGGAGAATGAGGGAACTATTATTGTTTATTGTTTATTTCAGATTCTCTTCGATTCAAATCTACGAGGGGCAAAGAGAACAACCTTAAAGTTTAAAGCAAATAGTTGAAGAAATGATGAACAATACTTACAGAAATACTGGAAAAACCTAAAATGTACCTTAAATATGAAAAGTATACCAAAACTAAAGAGTTGATGGAAATACATTTACATTAAAATAATCACACATTTCAGGAAAAATACATTCACAAATGTACTTGAAGATAAACTCAAATGTACTTGAAGATAAACTCAAATGTACTTGAAGATAAACTCAAATGTACTTGAAGATAAACTCAAATGTACTTGAAGATAAACTCAAATGTACTTGAAGATAAACTCAAATGTACTTGAAGATAAACTCAAATGTACTTGAAGATAAACTCAAATGTACTTGAAGATAGACTCAAATGTACTTGAAGATAGACTCAAATGTACTTGAAGATAAACTCAAATGTACTTGAAGATAAACTCAAATGTACTGGAAGATAAACTCAAATGTACTGGAAGATAAACTCAAATGTACTTGAAGATAAACTCAAATGTACTTGAAGATAAACTCAAATGTACTGGAAGATAAACTCAAATGTACTTGAAGATAAACTCAAATGTACTTGAAGATAAACTCAATGTACTTGAAGATAAACTCAAATGTACTTGAAGATAAACTCAAATGTACTTGAAGATAAACTCAAATGTACTTGAAGATAAACTCAAATGTACTTGAAGATAAACTCAAATGTACTTGAAGATAAACTCAAATGTACTTGAAGATAAACTCAAATGTACTTGAAGATAAACTCAAATGTACTTGAAGATAACTCAAATGTACTGGAAGATAACTCAAATGTACTGGAAGATAAACTCAAAATGTACTTGAAGATAAACTCAATGTACTTGAAGATAAACTCAAATGTACTGGAAGATAAACCTCAAATGTACTTGAAGATAAACTCAAATGTACTTGAAGATAAACTCAAATGTACTGGAAGATAACGCAAATGTACTTGAAGATAAACTCAAATGTACTTGAAGATAACTCAAATGTACTGGAAGATAACTCAAAGTACTTGAAGATAAACTCAAATGTACTGGAAGATAAACTCAAATGTACTTGAAGATAACTCAAATGTACTGGAAGATAAACTCAAATGTACTGGAAGATAAAACTCAATGTACTGGAAGATAAACTCAAATGTACTTGAAGATAAACTCAAATGTACTGGAAGATAAACTCAAATGTAACTTGAAGATAAACTCAAATGTACTTGAAGATAACTCAATGTACTGGAAGATAACTCAATGTACTTGAAGATAAACTCAAATGTACTTGAAGATAACTCAAATGTACTTGAAGATAAACTCAAATGTACTGAAGATAAACTCAAATGTACTTGAAGATAAACTCAAATGTACTTGAAGATAAACTCAAATGTACTTGAAGATAAACTCAAATGTACTGGAAGATAAACTCAAATGTACTTGAAGATAAACTCAAATGTACTGGAAGATAAACTCAAATGTACTTGAAGATAAACTCAAATGTACTGGAAGATAAACTCAAATGTACTTGAAGATAAACTCAATGTACTGGAAGTACTAAACTCAAATGTACTTGAAGATAAACTCAAATGTACTTGAAGATAACTCAAATGTACTTGAAGATAAACTCAAATGTACTTGAAGATAAACTCAAATGTACTTGAAGATAAACTCAAATGTACTTGAAGATAAACTCAAATGTACTTGAAGATAAACTCAAATGTACTTGAAGATAAACTCAAATGTACTTGAAGATAAACTCAAATGTACTTGAAGATAAACTCAAATGTACTTGAAGATAAACTCAAATGTACTGGAAGATAAACTCAAATGTACTTGAAGATAAACTCAAATGTACTTGAAGATAAACTCAAATGTACTTGAAGATAAACTCAAATGTACTTGAAGATAAACTCAAATGTACTTGAAGATAACTCAAATGTCTTGAGATAACTCAAATGTACTGGAAGATAACTCAAATGTACTTGAAGATAAACTCAAATGTACTTGAAGATAAACTCAAATGTACTTGAAGATAAACTCAAATGTACTGGAAGATAAACTCAAATGTACTTGAAGATAAACTCAAATGTACTGGAAGATAAACTCAATGTACTTGAAGAAAACTCAAAGGTACTGGAAGATTAAACTCAATGTACTTGAAGATAAACTCAAATGTACTGAAGATAAACTCAAATGTACTGAAGATAAACTCAAAGTACTTGAAGTAACTCAAATGTACGTGAAGATAACTCAAATGTATTGAAGATAAACTCAATGTACTGAAGATAAACTCATAATGTACTTGAAGATAAAACTCAAATGTACTTGAAGATAAACTCAAATGTACTTGAAGATAAACTCAAATGTACTTGAAGATAAACTCAAATGTACTTGAAGATAAACTCAAATGTACTTGAAGATAAACTCAAATGTACTTTGAAGATAAAACTCAAATGTACTTGAAGATAAACTCAAATGTACTTGAAGATAAACTCAAATGTACTGGAAGATAAACTTCAATGTACTTGAAGATAAACTCAAATGTACTTGAAGATAAACTCAACTGTACTGGAAGATAAACTCAAATGTACTGAAGATAAACTACAAATGTACTTGAAGATAAACTCAAATGTACTGGAAGATAAACTCAAATGTACTTGAAGATAAACTCAAATGTACTAAGATAAACTCAAATGTACTTGAAGATAAACTCAAATGTACTTGAAGATAAACTCAAATGTACTTGAAGATAAACTCAATGTACTTGAAGATAAACTCAAATGTACTTGAAGATAAACTCAAATGTACTTGAAGATAAACTCAAATGTACTGGAAGATAAACTCAAATGTACTTGAAGATAAACTCAAATGTACTTGAAGATAAACTCAAATGTACTTGAAGATAAACTCAAATGTACTTGAGATAAACTCAAATGTACTGGAAGATAAACTCAAATGTACTTGAAGATAAACTCAAATGTACTTGAAGATAAACTCAAATGTACTGGAAGATAAACTCAAATGTACTTGAAGATAAACTCAAATGTACTTGAAGATAAACTCAAATGTACTTGAAGATAAACTCAAATGTACTGGAAGATAAACTCAAATGTACTGGAAGATAACTCAAGGTACTTGAAGATAAACTCAAATGTACTGGAAGATAAACTCAAATGTAACTTGAAGATAAACTCAAATGTCTTGAAGATAAACTCAAATGTACTTGAAGATAAACTCAAATGTACTTGAAGATACACTCAAATGTACTTGAAGATAAACTCAAATGTACTTGAAGATAAACTCAAATGTACTTGAAGATAACTCAAATGTACTTGAAGATAAACTCAAATGTACTTGAAGATAAAACTCAAATGTACTGGAAGATAAACTCAAATGTACTTGAAGATAAACTCAAATGTACTTGAAGATAAACTCAAATGTACTGGAAGATAAACTCAAATGTACTTGAAGATAAACTCAAATGTACTTGAAGATAAACTCAAATGTACTGGAAGATAAACTCAAATGTACTTGAAGAAACTCACTAATTGACTCGAACAAATAGAAAATATACCAGTAAAAATGTGTTCAAATTTAAGGGAAGTAAACAAAAATGTACTGAAAAAAAAAATCACAAATGGACTGGAAATGCACTCGTCTAAGAGAACAGAGTCACAAGAAAGAAATCTGAAATTCTCTGAGATTTGAACTCCTTAATTTACGAGAATTAGACCAACGACAAACTCATCGTAATGTTCTGAACCCGAAGGCACCATCTATTGCCCCTCATCACGTGACCTCTATTGCCCCTCATCACGTGACCTCTATTGCCCCTCATCACGTGACCTCTATTGCCCCTCATCACGTGACCTCTATTGCCCCTCATCACGTGACCTCTATTTGTGATTTATACAAAAGCATCTCAGCTTTCAGTTGGAGTAAAAACACGTCCATAAACATTCCTCCAAAAACCGTCCACATAATTAAATCCACGCCCTTCTGACCGACCAGTTTCAAATCTCTCCACACAAGCGACCAAATACAGCCAGGAAGTGTGAGGCATGTTTCGAGCACTTCTGGACAAAGACAACTCTTTTTATCTGAACTAAACACTGAGTTTCTGCTAAAGAAACATGAAATACCTCCAATCTGTTCTCCTTAGAAACACCCTGGAATAAAAACAGCAGTGTATATATGTGTGTGTGTGTGTGTGTGTGTGTGTGTGTGTGTGTTATGTCATACACTATATAATTAAACCCATGTGTGTTTGTGTCTCACAGCCAGACAAACCCTCACACACATGCTTATAAATACACACACTGACATTTGTACTTCAACACTTGTGGGGACCTCACATTATACATTCCTCGCGACAAACTAAAACATGTTTTTCATTATAAATCTTTATATTGTGGGTTATTTATCTTCCCTTACATGTCTTCTTTCAGATTAATGGAAATTCTAAATCCACATCAAGGAGTTTATTTGACTAACTTTAATTACAAGTTGCCTCATTTAACCCCGTCATAAAACGTGTAATATAAAAAAGTATTGTCTTAACGTCAGAAGTAGAGAAGTCTCATGGTGACAGTGTCTCTCTGGCGCCATCATGTGGCGGCTTTGTGTTACTGCAGCAGCGCTAACATTGATTTAGGTTATAGTGAGATATAGTTTAATGCAGTGAGAAAACACCCAATGAACAGTCGCTAGAGGGAGGCTCAGCACTTTGACACGTTTCAATCAAAAGAGTCCGTCCTGAAGTTATAGCTTAACGATGTTGAAGAACTCAAATAAACAAACAATAACTTAAAGAGGAGCGAACGGTCAACAGAGGATGTCCGAGCCGCTCTGCGTCACCGGCAAACAGGTGGACTAAACAAACCAGACCCACGTGACAAACAGCGGAAGAGCTGATTGAATACAAATGTGTGCGATCTAAAACAACAACAACAATGGAAATAATTGCCTCAGGCTAAATGAGCATTTTGGCTCCGACAGTTTGTGTCTACAAAACGTTGAAGAAAAAGTCTTAATTATAGACACTCGTCAGTTTGCATGTTCTTAAAGGTATAAGACACATAACGCACATACAAGTACATTTACACTAGGGTCCCTGAACAACGAGAGGAAAGAGGCCGTGTTCCTCTCCTGTAGTGTGTTCTGGAGCAGGGGTTCCCCACCTGTTTGCCCAAGAGCACCCGAAATGACTCCTGGAAGGAAGTTGCGCCCCCCCCACACACACACACAAGGGGGGGGGGGGGGCAACAGCGGTAATTAAGGTTTAAAAGTCTCAAAAAGCTACAACTGCCGTCACAAACTGGATGAGTGTGAAGTATGTTGTTAAAGGAGGATGAAAGCGTAATCAAGGAGCACTATCGGAGTGACTTTGATGGTTATTGGACTCAGGATTCATTCATTTGGATTCCCGCTGAATGAAGAAATTAAAGGACGGCGCGGAAGTGGAAACAATTCACAAAGGGATTAAACTGTTGCTCAAAGGAAGCCGGATTTTGCCGATGTGTTTATGTGGATTAAAAAGTCGTAAATAATCTACAAAATGGAGGAGACCGATCTGATCGGAGCAACTGACGAATAATCCAACTGAAGCCGGCATGGACGATGACTATGTTTTAAAACATGCGCTTATCCAGAAAAGCCTGGTTTGGACACTTTACGGGTTTACAGGCAGAAGAAACATTTCTATTAAAGAAACAATTATACATTTCTCTCTTTTTATGCCTTTAATACTAACTTGAATTTTTATTCAAATTAATGAATCAATTATTTTTGTATATTTGATTGTAATGTAGAGACAAGGCTTTTATTGACAATCATGTATTGAGTTACAATTATATGTAAAAAAAAAGTCTAAATATGATATTTGGCCTCAAATCATCTGAGGCTTGGCGCCCCCCCTGCGATCTTTGGCGCCCCGAGGGGGGAGCGCCCCCCAGGTTGGGAACCACTGCTCTGGGTGTTAGTGTATCTTACAGTGGGTTCTCTAGGTCAGTGGTTCCCAAACGGTGTGCCGTGAGGCAAGTCCGGGTGTGCCGTGGGATTTTGTGACAACCATACGTTATTATTGCAATATACAACTACACAAAAATAATAATTTTTTTATTTACTATATCAGTACTTTGTAGGTTTATATGTACGTAATCTGCGCGACTTGCGCGTCCACATCTCCACGTGCAGTGCTGCATAAACATGGCTGAGTCAGCGATAACTCTCGAGGGGTGGAGGTATGGCCATTATTTTGAGTTGGTCCGAAGAATAGACAGGAATGTGACGGTGAGGTGCAAACTGTAGTGATGTTACGTATTGCGCCGAGGCTTCGGAGCGTGTGTCGAGTAATCCTCGAAGCTTTTTGTGAAGCTTGTATCGAGGCTTGTATCGTTTTGGGCCAGTGACGTCATCGATGACAAACGAAGCCTCGCTGCCTGTCGATACCACGTGACTGCTTCACGAAGCCATTCAGATCGGTTGAACCGTTGAACCACAACGCTCATAATACCCATGGATGTATAATAAGAACGATATTACCCCTCCTGTACCCGGGCCCGCTGGTGACACGATGGAATTAAAAGAGCTCAAAACCTCACCTATATAGAGGTCGGAACATGTCATAAGTATAAATAGATACAAGCATAAATAAATGTAGGAAAAAAAACATGAATGAATAAATACAGGAATAAATATGTTACATTACATTACATTACATTGCATTTAGCTGACGCTTTTGTCCAAAGCGACTTACAATAAGTACATTCGACCAGGAAGACACAACCTTGAAGAAAACAGAATCATATAAGTATATCAGGTTTCATAGAGCCAAACATTTCAAGTGCTACTCAACTGGCTTTAGGTAATCCAGTCCTTTATTAGTATAAAAGTGCTTCGTTAATCGTTCTAACGCTCGAAGTGGAGTCGAAAGAGATGAGTTTTCAGTTTGCGCCGGAAGATGTGCAAGCTATCTGCCGTCCTGATGTCAATGGGGAGCTCATTCCACCATCAGTTACAGTGTTTTCAGGGAGATTCAGCTTGTGTGCTGCGGCTCAGCTGGAAAGCAGTTGACTCACGATCACAGGGTTCCTGGTTCAATGACTCGTCAATACGTCTTTTTTGTTGTTTATAAAAGCTACAGCTAAATTAGATAATGTAGTTAATAAATGTATTCTTTGATATGGTTTAGCCTTTCTCAGGCTACAACATGGTTATGTTTATTAATATTAGTAAGGAATACAAATCCCTCTTTGCAATGTTTACCAGCCTCCTTAGGCTTTTCAATCACAATCATTCAACTGGAATAAATACACTATTGTTAACATGAAGATATGATTTAATGTTCGTTGTTTAGAGTTATTCTAAGGCTTTACTCATTGGGAACTCGGTATGAGATGGAGCACACTGTTGAGATGTCCAATCTGCCTGTTTTACACACTTTGACCAACAGGGGGTTTGTGTTCAAATGAAGCCCATGATGAAGCCTCATGAGATGAACCCTTTTGCGAACCAATTGGCTGGAAAGCTTCAAAGCTTCATAAGGCTTCATCTCGCCATCACTAGCAAACTGTGTCCAGGCCAGCAGCTGTTATCCACTGCTGGAAACACCACGTGGTCAAACCTCAACAACACCTGCAAAGAACACATGCTAAGGTGAAGCTACCGCACACGCTATGTGTTGTTTGTTTATATCACGCAATCTGTTCTTCTTCTCTGTCTTCCGGTTGTTGCCTGTTTTGAATGACAAATACACACTACCGCCGCCTGCTGGTAAGGAAAGTTATTGCCACTCACGCATGCGCAGTTCGTACGTGTTCGGCGAGTAAAGTAACGAGTTACTTTATGTAGATAGTAACGAAGTAGTGTAATATATTATTTTATTTTTTTAAGTAATATGTAATATATTAAAACAAATTAGTAACGACCCCATCTCTGGAGTTGGCGTTCTCTACTCTGATTTACATGAAGAACAACAGGAGGTCACGGCTCTGTTGAACAGGACTTGCGAGTGGCCCTCTCCTCAGTGCCCCGACAGGCACATGTATCTCACTCATTTGTAAGTCGGCAAAAATATTTCCAATAGCACATGTTTCAATGCTGATTGCTGAAATGTTACATTTATAATGTGTAGTTCAGGACCATGCACAGTGCAGCTTCCTTGCATTGACAGTTCTCTGTGCTGAGTTTCCTTTGCCTCATTTTTAATGTTGTGACCTGTCTGGTTTAAATGAGTGTGTTGCTGCTTTGATGAAGCCTAATTTGATAAAGTTTCAAATTCATTTCTGAAATATTTCGTTAATAAATATTTCATGAGTAATATAGTTGTCTCTGTCACATTTTATTTGGCATTAGTAAATAATTATGCACATTTACAGATATTTTACATGATATGAGTGATAACACGTGTTATAAGAGCTATTTTGCACAACAGGTGTGCCTTGAGATTTTTACTTGTCATTTGGTGTGCCTTGGGCACAACAAGTTTGGGAACCACTGCTCTAGGTGTTAGTGTATCTCACAGTGGGTTCTCTAGATGTTAGTGTATCTCACAGTGGGTTCTCTAGGTGTTAGTGTATCTCACAGTGGGTTCTCTAGATGTTAGTGTATCTTACAGTGGGTTCTCTAGGTGTTGGTGTATATCACAGTGGGTTCTCTAGATGTTAGTGTATCATACAGTGGGTTCTCTAGATGTTAGTGTATCTCACAGTGGGTTCTCTAGATGTTAGTGTATCTTACAGTGGGTTCTCTAGGTGTTGGTGTATATCACAGTGGGTTCTCTAGATGTTAGTGTATCTCACAGTGGGTTCTCTAGATGTTAGTGTATCTCACAGTGGGTTCTCTAGATGTTAGTGTATCTTACAGTGGGTTCTCTAGGTGTTCGTGTATCTCACAGTGGGTTCTCTAGATGTTAGTGTATCTTACAGTGGGTTCTCTAGATGTTAGTGTATCTCACAGTGGGTTCTCTAGGTGTTAGTGTATCTCACAGTGGGTTCTCTAGATGTTAGTGTATCTCACAGTGGGTTCTCTAGATGTTAGTGTATCTCACAGTGGGTTCTCTAGGTGTTAGTGTATCTCACAGTGGGTTCTCTATGTGTTAGTGTATCTTACAGTGGGGTTCTCTAGATGTTAGTGTATCTCACAGTGGGTTCTCTAGGTGTTAGTGTATCTTACAGTGGGTTCTCTAGATGTTAGTGTATCTCACAGTGGGTTCTCTAGGTGTTAGTGTATCTCACAGTGGGTTCTCTATGTGTTCGTGTATCTTACAGTGGGTTCTCTAGATGTTAGTGTATCTCACAGTGGGTTCTCTAGGTGTTAGTGTATCTTACAGTGGGTTCTCTAGATGTTAGTGTATCTCACAGTGGGTTCTCTAGGTGTTAGTGTATCTCACAGTGGGTTCTCTATGTGTTCGTGTATCTTACAGTGGGTTCTCTAGATGTTAGTGTATCTCACAGTGGGTTCTCTAGGTGTTAGTGTATCTTACAGTGGGTTCTCTAGGTGTTAGTGTATCTCACAGTGGGTTCTCTAGATGTTAGTGTATCTTACAGTGGGTTCTCTAGGTGTTAGTGTATCTTACAGTGGGTTCTCTAGGTGTTAGTGTATCTTACAGTGGGTTCTCTAGATGTTAGTGTATCTTACAGTGGGTTCTCTAGGTGTTAGTGTATCTTAAGTGGGTTATCTAGGTGTTAGTGTATCTTACAGTGGGTTCTCTAGGTGTTAGTGTATCTTACAGTGGGTTCTCTAGGATGTTAGTGTATCTTACAGTGGGTTCTCTAGATGTTAGTGTATCTTACAGTGGGTTCTCTAGGTGTTAGTGTATCTACAGTGGGTTCTCTAGGTGTTAGTGTATCTTACAGTGGGTTCTCTAGGTGTTAGTGTATCTTACAGTGGGTTCTCTAGGTGTTAGTGTATCTCACAGTGGGTTCTCTAGATGTTAGTGTATCTCACAGTGGGTTCTCTAGGTGTTAGTGTATCTCACAGTGGGTTCTCTAGATGTTAGTGTATCTCACAGTGGGTTCTCTAGATGTTAGTGTATCTCACAGTGGGTTCTCTAGGTGTTAGTGTATCTCACAGTGGGTTCTCTATGTGTTAGTGTATCTTACAGTGGGTTCTCTAGATGTTAGTGTATCTCACAGTGGGTTCTCTAGGTGTTAGTGTATCTTACAGTGGGTTCTCTAGATGTTAGTGTATCTCACAGTGGGTTCTCTAGGTGTTAGTGTATCTCACAGTGGGTTCTCTATGTGTTCGTGTATCTTACAGTGGGTTCTCTAGATGTTAGTGTATCTCACAGTGGGTTCTCTAGGTGTTAGTGTATCTTACAGTGGGTTCTCTAGATGTTAGTGTATCTCACAGTGGGGTTCTCTAGGTGTTAGTGTATCTCACAGTGGGTTCTCTATGTGTTCGTGTATCTTACAGTGGGTTCTCTAGATGTTAGTGTATCTCACAGTGGGTTCTCTAGGTGTTAGTGTATC
Source organism: Gymnodraco acuticeps (assembly GCF_902827175.1). Taxonomy (NCBI): domain Eukaryota; kingdom Metazoa; phylum Chordata; class Actinopteri; order Perciformes; family Bathydraconidae; genus Gymnodraco; species Gymnodraco acuticeps. The sequence continues at coordinate 8,832 of NW_022990090.1, read as the reverse complement.
TTACAGTGGGTTCTCTAGGTGTTAGTGTATCTCACAGTGGGTTCTCTAGATGTTAGTGTATCTTACAGTGGGTTCTCTAGGTGTTAGTGTATCTTACAGTGGGTTCTCTAGGTGTTAGTGTATCTTACAGTGGGTTCTCTAGATGTTAGTGTATCTTACAGTGGGTTCTCTAGGTGTTAGTGTATCTTACAGTGGGTTCTCTAGGTGTTAGTGTATCTTACAGTGGGTTCTCTAGGTGTTAGTGTATCTTACAGTGGGTTCTCTAGATGTTAGTGTATCTTACAGTGGGTTCTCTAGGTGTTAGTGTATCTTACAGTGGGTTCTCTAGGTGTTAGTGTATCTTACAGTGGGTTCTCTAGGTGTTAGTGTATCTTACAGTGGGTTCTCTAGGTGTTAGTGTATCTCACAGTGGGTTCTCTAGATGTTAGTGTATCTTACAGTGGGTTATCTAGGTGTTAGTGTATCTTACAGTGGGTTCTCTAGATGTTAGTGTATCTTACAGTGGGTTATCTAGGTGTTAGTGTATCTTACAGTGGGTTCTCTAGATGTTAGTGTATCTCACAGTGGGTTCTCTAGGTGTTAGTGTATCTTACAGTGGGTTCTCTAGATGTTAGTGTATCTCACAGTGGGTTCTCTAGATGTTAGTGTATCTTACAGTGGGTTCTCTAGATGTTAGTGTATCTCACAGTGGGTTCTCTAGGTGTTAGTGTATCTCACAGTGGGTTCTCTAGGTGTTAGATGTTAGTGTATCTTACAGTGGGTTCTCTAGATGTTAGTGTATCTTACAGTGGGTTCTCTAGATGTTAGTGTATCTCACAGTGGGTTCTCTAGATGTTAGTGTATCTCACAGTGGGTTCTCTAGATGTTAGTGTATCTCACAGTGGGTTCTCTAGATGTTAGTGTATCTCACAGTGGGTTCTCTAGATGTTAGTGTATCTTACAGTGGGTTCTCTAGATGTTAGTGTATCTTACAGTGGGTTCTCTAGATGTTAGTGTATCTTACAGTGGGTTCTCTAGGTGTTAGTGTATCTTACAGTGGGTTCTCTAGATGTTAGTGTATCTCACAGTGGGTTCTCTAGGTGTTAGTGTATCTCACAGTGGGTTCTCTAGGTGTTAGTGTATCTTACAGTGGGTTCTCTAGATGTTAGTGTATCTCACAGTGGGTTCTCTCGGTGTTAGTGTATCTTACAGTGGGTTCTCTAGGTGTTAGTGTATCTTACAGTGGGTTCTCTAGGTGTTAGTGTATCTTACAGTGGGTTCTCTAGATGTTAGTGTATCTTACAGTGGGTTCTCTAGGTGTTAGTGTATCTTACAGTGGGTTCTCTAGGTGTTAGTGTATCTCACAGTGGGTTCTCTAGATGTTAGTGTATCTCACAGTGGGGTTCTCTAGATGTTAGTGTATCATACAGTGGGTTCTCTAGATGTTAGTGTATCTTACAGTGGGTTCTCTAGGTGTTAGTGTATCTCACAGTGGGTTCTCTAGGTGTTAGTGTATCTCACAGTGGGTTCTCTAGGTGTTAGTGTATCTTACAGTGGGTTCTCTAGGTGTTAGTGTATCTTACAGTGGGTTCTCTAGGTGTTAGTGTATCTCACAGTGGGTTCTCTAGATGTTAGTGTATCTCACAGTGGGTTCTCTAGGTGTTAGTGTATCTCACAGTGGGTTCTCTAGATGTTAGTGTATCTCACAGTGGGTTCTCTAGATGTTAGTGTATCTCACAGTGGGTTCTCTAGGTGTTAGTGTATCTCACAGTGGGTTCTCTATGTGTTAGTGTATCTTACAGTGGGTTCTCTAGATGTTAGTGTATCTCACAGTGGGTTCTCTAGGTGTTAGTGTATCTTACAGTGGGTTCTCTAGATGTTAGTGTATCTCACAGTGGGTTCTCTAGGTGTTAGTGTATCTCACAGTGGGTTCTCTATGTGTTTCGTGTATCTTACAGTGGGTTCTCTAGATGTTAGTGTATCTCACAGTGGGTTCTCTAGGTGTTAGTGTATCTTACGTGGGTTCTCTAGATGTTAGTGTATCTCACAGTGGGTTTCTCTAGGTGTTAGTGTATCTCACAGTGGGTTCTCTATGTGTTCGTGTATCTTACAGTGGGTTCTCTAGATGTTAGTGTATCTCACAGTGGGTTCTCTAGGTGTTAGTGTATCTTACAGTGGGTTCTCTAGGTGTTAGTGTATCTCACAGTGGGTCTACTAGTGTTAGTGGTATCTTACAGTGGGTTCTCTAGGTGTTAGTGTATCTTACAGTGGGTTCTCTAGGTGTTAGTGGTATCTTACAAGTGGGTTCTCTAGATGTTAGTGTATCTTACAGTGGGTTCTCTAGGTGTTAGTGTATCTTACAGTGGGTTCTCTAGGTGTTTAGTGTATCTTACAGTGGGTTCTCTAGGTGTTAGTGTATCTTACAGTGGGTTCTCTAGATGTTAGTGTATCTTACAGTGGGTTCTCTAGTGTTAGTGTATCATACAGTGGGTTCTCTAGGTGTTAGGGTATCTTACAGTGGGTTCTCTAGGTGTTAGTGTATCTTACAGTGGGTTCTCTAGGTGTTAGTGTATCTCACAGTGGGTTCTCTAGATGTTAGTGTATCTTACAGTGGGTTATCTAGGTGTTAGTGTATCTTACAGTGGGTTCTCTAGATGTTAGTGTATCTTACAGTGGGTTATCTAGGTGTTAGTGTATCTTACAGTGGGTTCTCTAGATGTTAGTGTATCTCACAGTGGGTTCTCTAGGTGTTGTGTATCTTACAGTGGGTTCTCTAGATGTTAGTGTATCTCACAGTGGGTTCTCTAGATGTTAGTGTATCTTACAGTGGGTTCTCTAGATGTTAGTGTATCTCACAGTGGGTTTCTCTAGGTGTTAGTGTATCTCACAGTGGGTTTCTCTAGGTGTTAGTTGTATCTTACCAGTGGGTTCTCTAGATGTTAGTGTATCTTACAGTGGGTTCTCTAGATGTTAGTGTATCTCACAGTGGGTTCTCTAGATGTTAGTGTATCTCACAGTGGGTTCTCTAGATGTTAGTGTATCTCACAGTGGGTTCTCTAGATGTTAGTGTATCTCACAGTGGGTTCTCTAGATGTTAGTGTATCTTACAGTGGGTTCTCTAGATGTTAGTGTATCTTACAGTGGGTTCTCTAGATGTTAGTGTATCTTACAGTGGGTTCTCTAGGTGTTAGTGTATCTTACAGTGGGTTCTCTAGATGTTAGTGTATCTCACAGTGGGTTCTCTAGGTGTTAGTGTATCTCACAGTGGGTTCTCTAGGTGTTAGTGTATCTTACAGTGGGTTCTCTAGATGTTAGTGTATCTCACAGTGGGTTCTCTCGGTGTTAGTGTATCTTACAGTGGGTTCTCTAGGTGTTAGTGTATCTTACAGTGGGTTCTCTAGGTGTTAGTGTATCTTACAGTGGGTTCTCTAGATGTTAGTGTATCTTACAGTGGGTTCTCTAGGTGTTAGTGTATCTTACAGTGGGTTCTCTAGGTGTTAGTGTATCTCACAGTGGGTTCTCTAGATGTTAGTGTATCTCACAGTGGGTTCTCTAGATGTTAGTGTATCATACAGTGGGTTCTCTAGATGTTAGTGTATCTTACAGTGGGTTCTCTAGGTGTTAGTGTATCTCACAGTGGGTTCTCTAGGTGTTAGTGTATCTCACAGTGGGTTCTCTAGGTGTTAGTGTATCTTACAGTGGGTTCTCTAGGTGTTAGTGTATCTTACAGTGGGTTCTCTAGATGTTAGTGTATCATACAGTGGGGTTCTCTAGATGTTAGTGTATCTTACAGTGGGTTCTCTAGGTGTTAGTGTATCTTACAGTGGGTTCTCTAGGTGTTAGTGTATCTCACAGTGGGTTCTCTAGGTGTTAGTGTATCTCACAGTGGGTTCTCTAGGTGTTAGTGTATCTTACAGTGGGTTCTCTAGATGTTAGTGTATCATACAGTGGGTTCTCTAGATGTTAGTGTATCTTACAGTGGGTTCTCTAGGTGTTAGTGTATCTCACAGTGGGTTCTCTAGGTGTTAGTGTATTTTACAGTGGGTTCTCTAGGTGTTAGTGTATCTTACAGTGGGTTCTCTAGGTGTTAGTGTATCTTACAGTGGGTTCTCTAGGTGTTAGTGTATCTTACAGTGGGTTCTCTAGATGTTAGTGTATCATACAGTGGGTTCTCTAGATGTTAGTGTATCATACAGTGGGTTCTCTAGATGTTAGTGTATCATACAGTGGGTTCTCTAGATGTTAGTGTATCTCACAGTGGGTTCTCTAGATGTTAGTGTATCATACAGTGGGTTCTCTAGATGTTAGTGTATCATACAGTGGGTTCTCTAGGTGTTAGTGGTATCTTACAGTGGGGTTCTCTAGGTGTTAGTGTAATCTTACAGTGGGTTCTCTAGGTGTTAGTGTAGTCTCACATGGGTTCTCTAGGTGTTAGTGTATCTCACAGTGGGTTCTCTAGGTGTTAGTGTATCTTACAGTGGGTTCTCTAGATGTTAGTGTATCTCACAGTGGGTTCTCTAGATGTTAGTGTATCTTACAGTGGGTTCTCTAGATGTTAGTGTATCTTACAGTGGGTTCTCTAGATGTTAGTGTATCTTACAATGGGTTCTCTAGGTGTTAGTGTATCATACAGTGGGTTCTCTAGATGTTAGTGTATCTTACAGTGGGTTCTCTAGATGTTAGTGTATCTTACAGTGGGTTCTCTAGATGTTAGTGTATCTTACAGTGGGTTATCTAGATGTTAGTGTATCTCACAGTGGGTTCTCTAGGTGTTAGTGTATCTTACAGTGGGTTCTCTAGGTGTTAGTGTATCTTACAGTGGGTTCTCTAGATGTTAGTGTATCTCACAGTGGGTTCTCTAGATGTATAGTGTATCTCACAGTGGGGTCTTCTAGATGTTAGTGTATCTTACAGTGGGTTCTCTAGGTGTTAGTGTATCTTACAGTGGGTTTCTCTAGATGTTAGTGTATCTCACAGTGGGTTCTCTAGATGTTAGTGTATCTCACAGTGGGTTCTCTAGATGTTAGTGTAATCTCACAGTGGGTTCTCTAGATGTTAGTGTATCTTACAGTGGGTTCTCTAGATGTTAGTGTATCTCACAGTGGGTTCTCTAGATGTTAGTGTATCTCACAGTGGGTTCTCTAGATGTTAGTGTATCTTACAGTGGGTTCTCTAGGTGTTAGTGTATCTCACAGTGGGTTCTCTAGGTGTTAGTGTATCTTACAGTGGGTTCTCTAGGTGTTAGTGTATCATACAGTGGGTTCTCTAGATGTTAGTGTATCTTACAGTGGGTTCTCTAGATGTTAGTGTATCTTACAGTGGGTTCTCTAGATGTTAGTGTATCTTACAGTGGGTTCTCTAGGTGTTAGTGTATCATACAGTGGGTTCTCTAGATGTTAGTGTATCTTACAGTGGGTTCTCTAGATGTTAGTGTATCTTACAGTGGGTTCTCTAGATGTTAGTGTATCTTACAGTGGGTTCTCTAGGTGTTAGTGTATCTCACAGTGGGTTCTCTAGGTGTTAGTGTATCTTACAGTGGGTTCTCTAGGTGTTAGTGTATCTCACAGTGGGTTCTCTAGGTGTTAGTGTATCTCACAGTGGGTTCTCTAGATGTTAGTGTATCTCACAGTGGGTTCTCTAGGTGTTAGTGTATCTTACAGTGGGTTCTCTAGATGTTAGTGTATCTCACAGTGGGTTCTCTAGATGTTAGTGTATCTCACAGTGGGTTCTCTAGATGTTAGTGTATCTCACAGTGGGTTCTCTAGATGTTAGTGTATCTTACAGTGGGTTCTCTAGGTGTTAGTGTATCTTACAGTGGGTTCTCTAGATGTTAGTGTATCTTACAGTGGGTTCTCTAGGTGTTAGTGTATCTCACAGTGGGTTTCTCTAGATGTTAGTGTATCTTACAGTGGGGGTTCTCTAGATGTTAGTGTATCTCACAGTGGGTTCTCTAGGTGTTAGTGTATCTTACAGTGGGTTCTCTAGGTGTTAGTGTATCTTACAGTGGGTTCTCTAGGTGTTAGTGTATCTTACAGTGGGTTCTCTAGTGTTAGTGTATCTTACAGTGGGGTTCTCTAGGTGTTAGTTGTATCTTACAGTGGGTTTCTCTAGATGTTAGTGTATCTCACAGTGGGTTCTCTAGGTGTTAGTGTATCTCACAGTGGGTTCTCTAGGTGTTAGTGTATCTTACAGTGGGTTCTCTAGATGTTAGTGTATCTTACAGTGGGTTCTCTAGGTGTTAGTGTATCTTACAGTGGGTTCTCTAGATGTTAGTGTATCTTACAGTGGGTTCTCTAGATGTTAGTGTATCTTACAGTGGGTTCTCTAGGGTGTTAGTGTATCTTACAGTGGGGTTCTCTAGATGTTAGTGTATCTTACAGTGGGTTCTCTAGATGTTAGTGTATCTACAGTGGGTTCTCTAGGGTGTTAGTGTATCTCACAGTGGGTTCTCTAGATGTTAGTGTATCTTATCTTATGTGATTATGTTCTCTGAGAGGAGGCTCACCTTCCACGCTTTGGGAACCCCTGCTCTAGATGTTAGTGCATGTAAATGGTCTGCAAAGGCTAAAATCCCTATGCTTGATATCAGTGTTTGACAGTAAATAGGAAATATCGGACTCACTTCGAGCTCCCGTGAAGCGATGGCGCCGAGTTCGTCTTCCGGAAACCTTCCTTTTGTCCGGAGCGACGCCCCGCCTCCCGCTGTGACTCCTCGCCCTCAGCGGGGGGGCGGGACTTCTGGTAAATGGCCCTGCCCCCCCGCTGAGGGCGGAGTCAGAGCGGGAGGAGGGGGGGTCGGGGTGAGCCAATGGGGCGAAGCTGAGCTCCAGAATCTGCTTAGTCACTGTCGCAGATCTGACTCTGAACACACACGGAGACATAATATTACTTTTTAAATGTATTATTAATACAACCATTTTTTTTAAAATTGTCATTATGTTTTGTTTTTTTAACACAAATCATTTTGTCAATTTCTTTTTGTAAGTTTATGACTATCAACGCAGAAAATAGTTAGGGTATTTTTTGTGTAACCTGTGAGATATCTCGTAAATAGATTTTTTTTAAAAGACCCGAGTTATTTCTCAGGATGTTACCCCCTCCCTCGGCTCTGTATTCCATATTGTATTAACTCCAACACTCTACAGCAGGTGTTTATGTAACCAGAGGAGCCTCTCACCTGGATCTCAGGTGTGAGCGTGGGCAGGTCGAAGGTGAACACGGATGTGGACCCGAGGTCAGGAGGTCAACGCTGTCGAGGGCTGCTGTACGACGTGCCTTTCGCTCGGTGCGACTCCATGATGGTTTCAAAGTGTCGGCTGAACGAGTCCAGGTTGCTTTCTGACGGCCGGCGAGGACTTCCTAAAGAGATCGGAGACTTCAGGCCGCCGTGAGACTCCGACAACGCTCTGAGGGTTAAAAACATTTCAGCTTTAGAGGATCAGACACACAACAACAAGATCTCCAACAGGTGCTCCAGACGCCGGAAAGACGGTTCGACCTGCCGTAGTTTCATTGGGAATTTGTGAGTTTAATCTCAGGGAATATTCAAAGTTGTAATGTTTGTAAATTGTGATTTTTCCTCTATTTAAATGTGATTCTTGAATCTTTTTTGTTTGTTACATTTTTGTTGTAATGTTTTTTCTCTTTACTACACTTTTATTTTAGTCTAGCATATATTTGTGACTTTAATCGAGAAAATATTACGTTTTTTCTCTCCTAAATGTATGTGTTGTAACTCAGAAAATATCCAACTTTTTAAAAATATTTTAAACCAGTTCCAGTTCTTTAATCTATTGGTGTTAATATATAAATGTAATCTTAGAGAATACATTATGATATATACATTATAAAAATACCCATACGTTTGTGAATTTAATCTCAAATACTCAATATTTTCTCTTGTAAATGTGTGTATTTAAATGTCAAAGAATATTACATTTTTTTCAATAATTATTTCGTTTTTCTCGTACATGTGTAACTTTAATCAGAGAAAGTACTGATGTGTACTAGTACTAGAGGTGTTTCCCGGCTCAGATTACGAAAAATAATAGAAACATTTATGGATTCTATAAATTCACAGTCCCTAAAACCTCACAATATAAACTTTATAAAAATATTCGCCAAATCCAACCCTATCCATTTGGCCGCCCTGCCCCAGAGCATCATGGGAAGTGTAGTTTTCTGGCTCACCCCTTCAGCAGCAGACTGAAGACCTCGTCCTCGTCTCTGGTTACTTTTTGTTTCTGTCGGTCTCCCAGCATCCGAACACTGGCCCAGCTCACCACTCCTTCCTCTTCCTGTCCATCTTCCTCCTCCTCCTCTTCGTCCACCTTCCTCCCAACGTCTCTCCGGGGTTTAGGGGAAACGTTGGGGGGGCTGAAGGAGTTTCCCAAATGACTCCCAAAGTCTGAGTCCGCCTCCTCTGCTGCCTCCGCCTCGGCCTCTGCCCGCATCACCTGCAATCACAAATACAGTGTAAAGCCGGACATGTTGAAACCAGGGTTTCCGTTAGCCGGTAAGTACCGCTTTTTAGCTGGGAAAATGTATACAAAAACGGTAAATTCAAAACCTGCCAGAGACACGCATCTCTACCGGATCACAGCTCCGCCCGCTGTGACGGACCGGTGAGCAAAACACACACTTCAAGTTAGACCTAACACACTTAGCTATTTTATCTACCTCTGGAACAAGCTACACTGGTTATACATATATTTGCATGAGAGCTGCATGAGATACTGACGGGCTGTCAGGAGGGAGGGAGAGAGAGAGAGAGAGAGAGAGAGAGAGAGAGAGAGAGAGAGAGAGAGAGAGACAGAGATACAGAAGAGAGAGATAGAGAGAGATCGACAGAGA
>NW_022990089.1:0-41225 GCF_902827175.1 Gymnodraco acuticeps | reverse complement strand
CTGCATGAGAAACTGACGGGCTGTCAGGAGAGAGGGAGGGAGAGGGGAAAGAGAGGATCCGTTTCTCCCGTGTTATTATTCAAAGTTAATGTAAACTTTTGAATAATGTACGTTATCTACTACAAGTAGTTTGTTTGAATGTAATAATTATGTTGTTTGTTGTTTGTGGAATAATTTATTGGAAAATGAATCTGAATTTTTCGATCTGTTACGAATATAAACTGAAGCAATATAAAAATGAGCCCATTAACTGTGTTTTAAACATCAGCATATAGCCGGTCATAGTCCGGTAATTACCTGCTAACGGAAACTCTGCTACACAACTCTTATTATTATTGAAATATGACCGGTAAGTTTCAAATTTGTCCGATAAAATAAATTCTGCCCGGACATTTGACCGGCGAGAAAAAATCCTAGCGGATACCCTGCCCCAGGCCATCTCTGAACTTCCATCCACCCGAAGTCAGCTCACCCAGAATCAGAAGGACCATTGTCTCTCTAATTGTGTGTGACTCAATTCTCCTGCTCTTTTAGGAGTCTTGAAATGAACGCACATACATTTCTCTCACAAACTAACACTTAACATCCCATAGCCTATATCAGGTGACATAAAAATGAATATACCAGAATTACACTATCAAACTTTTTGCCATAATACTTTACATCAATCTCCACAGTAGGTACACTGTAAAAAAAGATCGTAATTTTACAGGAAATAACTGTAAATTTGTATAGTAATTATCATGTTTTTTTAAATAACTTGCAAAATCCTGTAAAATGACAGATATTAACTATAAATTAACAACCCAAAACATTATTTGAAGTATTTTGACAATAACAACAAATAACGTTTATTTCCTTTTTTTTTACCGTAAATGTACTATATAATATTTACAGTATTTTTGCACTTTCAGAAAATACATGCAGATGTACGTAAAATAAAATGTTTTTATCTGTAATTAAATATGTAACTCGTAATATAAAAGTGTATTACTATTATAAGACTTTAAGATGTTCTTTGTAATTTTAAGGTAAACATAAAACTGTAAGAAAAGCGTAAAATAAAAAAAACGTAAAATGTAAGTAAAACATTTTTACATAAATCATTTTCTCAATATTCGATTGAATCCAACAAAAACACAAAATATCCAATGTTGAAACAAAAGTAAATAAATATGTTTTCATGAAATTCCTAACTTACTATATTGTAAACATCTACAGTTGACAATATCATTAAAAAAAAAAAATCATAGAAAGTGGAGAAATCTCTGCAGGGAGGACCAAGGTTTACATTACATTACATTACATTACATTACATTACATTGCATTTAGCTGACGCTTTTGTCCAAAGCGACTTACAATAAGTACATTCGACCAGGAAGACACAACCTTGAAGAAAACAGAATCATATAAGTATATCAGGTTTCATAGAGCCAAACATTTCAAGTGCTACTCAACTGGCTTTAGGTAAGCCAGTCCTTTAATTAGTATATAAGTGCTTCGTTAATCATTCTAACGCTCGAAGTGGAGTCGAAAGAGATGAGTTTTCAGTTTGCGCCGGAAGATGTGCAAGCTATCTGCCGTCCTGATGTCAATGGGGAGCTCATTCCACCATCTTGGAGCCAGGATAGCAAACCCACGTGTTTTCGCCGATGGGAACTTGGGTCCCCCTCGCAGTGAGGGCGCAACGAGTCGTTTGGCTGATGCAGAGCGTAGTGCACGCGCTGGGGTGTACGGTTTAACCATGTCCTGGATGTAGGAAGGGCCAGATCCATTCGCAGCACGGTAAGCAAGTACCAGTGTCTTGAAGTGGATTCTAGCAGTTACCGGAAGCCAGTGAAGGGAGCGGAGGAGCGGAGTGGTGTGGGAGAATTTAGGAAGGTTGAAAACCAGACGAGCCGCTGCATTCTGGATGAGCTGCAGAGGTCGGATGGCACATGCAGGTAGACCAGCCAGGAGGGAGTTGCAGTAGTCTAGGCGTGAGATGACGAGAGCCTGGACCAGAACCTGAGTCGCTTTCTGAGTCAGCTGGGGACGTATCTTCCTGATGTTGTAAAGCGTGTATCTGCAGCAGCGGGTTGTAGCAGCAATGTTTGCAGTGAAGGACAGGTTGTTATCTAGGGTCACACCCAGATTCCTTGCAGTCTGAGTCGGGGAAACAACTGAGGTGCCGATGTTGATTGTCAGGTCAAGAGTTGGACAATCTTTTCCCGGGAGGAAGAGCAGCTCAGTCTTGTCAAGGTTGAGTTTGAGGTGGTGAGCAGACATCCACTGAGAGATGTCAGCTAGACAAGCAGAGATGCGTGCGACGACCTGGGTCTCTGAGCGGGGAAAGGACAGAATTAATTGGGTGTCGTCAGCGTAGCAGTGGTAAGAAAAACCATGCGGGCTAATGACTGATCCGAGCGAGTTTGTGTACAAGGAGAAGAGGAGGGGACCAAGAACAGAGCCCTGAGGGACCCCCGTAGTTAATTGACAAGGGTCGGACTCAGACCCTCTCCAAGTCACCCTGTAGGTACGGTCTTTCAGGTATGAGGTGAGGAGGGAAAGTGCAGAGCCAGAAACTCCAAGTTTTTGGAGAGTGCGAAGGAGGATCTGATGATTCACCGTGTCGAATGCAGCAGACAGGTCCAACAGGATGATGACAGAGGAGAGGGATGCAGTTTTGGCAGTGTGCAGTTCCTCCGTGACAGCAATGAGAGCAGTTTCTGTGGAGTGACCTGCCTTGAAACCAGACTGGTGCGGATCCAGAAGGTTGTTCTGATTGAGATAACAGGAGAGTTGTTTAAAGACAGCGCGTTCAAGTGATTTAGACAGGAACGGGAGAAGAGAGACAGGCCTGTAGTTTATAACATCAGACGGGTTGAGAGTGGGTTTCTTTAGGAGTGGGTTTACTCTTGCCTCCTTGAGACTGTTTGGAAAGTGACCAGAAGTTAGAGAAGTGTTGATGAAATGGGTGAGAAACGGTAGAATATCAGGAGCGATAGTCTGAAGGAGGTTTGAAGGGATAGGGTCCAGAGGACAGGTGGTAGGGCGGGCAGAGGTAATGAGGGTAAGAACCTCACTTGGAGAGAGAGGGGAAAAGGAGGTTAGTGTGTTGGTGGAAGGAAGGTCTGGTGACCCAGCGGTGAGTAAAGGTGAGTCAGAAAAAGAAGAGCGAATATCATTAACCTTTTTTTCAAAGTGGGTAACAAAGTCGCTTGACAGAAGTGAGGAGGGGGGAGGAGCTTTTGGAGGGTCCAAGAGGGTGGAGAAGATGGAAAATAGTTTTTTAGGATTGGAATAGGAAGATTGGATCTTATCTTGAAAGAAAGTGCTTTTTGCCTGAGAGATCGAAGCAGAGAAAGAGGAGAGGAGAGCTTGATAGGTTAGGAGGTCGTCACGGTGTTTGGATTTCCACCATTTCCGCTCTGCTGCCCTAAGGACGGTTCTATTAGCACGCAGTGCATCATTTAGCCAGGGAGCCGGAGGGGACTGACGAGCCTGCCGAGATGTCAGAGGACAGAGCGAGTCCAGAGTGGATGAGAGAGTAGAGAGGAGAGTTTCTGCAGCAGAGTTTGGAGGCAGTAGTTGGAACGAATCAGAGGAAGGGAGGGCTGAGAGCACCGACGAGGCAAAGGTAGAGGGAGAGAGGGAGCGAAGGTTACGGCGGACAAGTGTAGGATGGGAAGAGATTAGTTTGTTATGTTTGGAAAGGGATAGAGAGAATGAAATGAAGAAGTGATCGGATGTGTGGAGCGGGTTTACAGAGAGGTTAGAAGTAGCGCAGTTCCTTGAGAATATGAGATCAAGGACATTGCCAGCTTTATGAGTCGGTGGGGACGGAGAGAGTGAGAAAGCAAAGGCGGTTAACAGAGATGTTAGTTCGTCTATCTTCCCCATCTGGAGGTTGAAGTCTCCGAGAAGTACAGCGGGAGGGCCAGTTTCAGGGATGTGTGAGAGGAGATGATCTAATTCCTCCAAGAAGTCCCCCAAGGCGCCTGGTGGACGGTAGAGAACAACAATGGTTAACTGTATAGGATGGGTTACTGTGACGGCATGGAACTCAAAGGTGGAAGGAGTAAAGTTAGGTAGCTTGAAGAGGGAAAAGCTCTTTAGTTTAAAACACACACTGTTATTTACTCAACAATAAGTCACAGTTATCCTTGTTTTATTTATGTGTTCTGTTGCTGTGTTTTTTTTCCATTGGTCAATTTACAGTAATAAACCTTAGTTTTACAGTATAATGTATGGTTTTCGGATTCTGGCCGACAGCCAGAGCTACGGCACTTGAAATAGAATTCAGCCAAAACACGGCAGACAAGTCAGGCATGTTTGGAATGAGTCCACAACACTCCTGATTGGTTAATATAAACATCATCGAAGAAACCTGCCAATGAGAACTGTCCGCGCCTGTCGTTCACATTTGAAACATCCAAGTCAGTTTGAGCGGGTCTCCTACTGCAGGAGCTACAGCTATCTGTGTGTCTGTTACAGGAGTTTATGGATTCATATCGGGATCGTTTTACATCTACACGTTAAATACGAGCATCGGGACGTCAACAAAGAACAGAAGACTTGAGATCTGGTGAGTCCTGCAACTGTAATGGAGTTAAACATGTATTTAGATAATCCTTACTTAGTTTGTGAATGTTTTATTTTTTATTTAAGGTTACGTTTCTTCTTCTAGTTAGCTGAGTTTCTTCCGGTTAAGTTGGTATGCATAATTAATAGGTTGTTAAATGTTAAGAAGCCCTGAGATGCTGTTTCTTGCAAGATGTTGCGCCCGGGAAACCCGGCTTAACATGCGGCTGCTAACGTTAGTTTACAGTTTATTGCAGTGCCGCCCCCCCACCCTCTCGTCTCCAACACGGGAGAATTACACATAAACATGCAGTGGGGTATCACAGTGTTGTCGCCAAGTTTAATGTAAAGTTTCACAGCTTTCTTACAGCGGAATCTAGTTTGTTAATGTTCAGTAGCCAACAGCTAGCATAGCATAAACAGCTAACCGCTAACGTTCGGCTAATTTGCTAGTTAGCTCTGCTCTATATATTACACGCTAACATGACTAGCTAATGTCACACTGTGAACTAAAATACTTTTTGTATTACTACATCATACATGCTTGGTCCAAATCACTGCTAAAATTAATTATTTTTGAGAATGTATAGTAAAGAAACACTCAGCCATGCATGAAATAACATGGCAAAAGAATACGGGTAATGTTTGACCCATGTTGTGCCTTAGAAGTGTAGTGATACAAACATGATTTGTATTCAAAAAGTAAGAAAGGGACAAATAACAATTAGAATTGGTGTTGATCCAAAACATGTTAATTGAGGAATACCTGGGATCCTGAATGGTTAAAGTAATTTATTGCAAAGATATTTACAATTAAAACTAATTCGGGTCACTTTTGACACATGTTGGCTGTATGTTGTGTAACAAAGGGTTAACATGACAGCTGTGATGTTCACTCTTTTGACAGAGCACCAGTGGACAGCGAAGACTATGGAAGAGAAGATGTGATGGTTTTGTGTGGAAAGCTGCTAACGCCAGCCTGTGTCCCTCTCATCAGTCTCTCCAGGCAGCACCCAGCTATTCTTCCATCTTGCAGATGAAAAGACTTTGATATGTGAGTAATAACTAACTTGTGTCTAACATAATATTGAATGTGGTTTAGTAAAGTATTTAAAAATACCCCACATTGTACATGTACAGGACAATCAGACCTTGTTCAACAAAGATCATCAGACAATTGTTTTGTCTTTGAGGTACAGCTGCAGCAGAGAGTCTTGAGTTTGAAGAAAACACTAACATTTTATTTAGTGTTGTTTAATCAATCAATATTTACTGGTCTTGAATTTCCTCACTGTATTACAAATGCTCGAATCTTATTGTACAGGAACATTATGCAGATTTCATCACCTGAAGATAAAAATATAGATTCAGCGATATGTACCATTTTAAGGAAATAGACTGTTAGCGGTATTTACTAAAGCTCCGCAGCTGTAGCTAGGCGCTGCTAATGAAAACTCAAGTGCTCAATTTGTTGGTTTTTCTTTTTTATTAAGAATTGACCAAGCATATCTTCCTCTTCGAAATCCCAGTTGTACTTCGCTAACACGCAGTGCCTGGGAGGGTGCGTTTGATTGTTCCCACAATAGTGCGTGCGTGCGTGCGCTTGTGCTTCAAAGGTCCATCATACAAGATGTAGGGGATCTATTGGCAGCTGCTGATAATAACATCCATCATTATGGTTTACTAATAGTTATCACTTCACTTCCTCCTCCAGCATCTGGACACAGCAGGAATCTACGCCAGGATCCTGTTTGTGGACTTCAGCTCTGCCTTCAACACAACACTCTGGCTGGAGGCTGCGCTCCATCAGGACCAACACCTCTCTCCCTCAGGACCAGAACCTCTCTCCATCAGGACCAACACCTCTCTCCATCAGGACCAACACCTCTCTCCATCAGGACCAGAACCTCTCTCCATCAGGACCAGAACCTCTCTCCATCAGGACCAGAACCTCTCTCCATCAGGACCAAAACCTCTCTCCATCAGGACCAAAACCTCTCTCCATCAGGACCAAAACCTCTCTCCATCATGACCAACACCTCTCTCTATCAGGACCAGAACCTCTCTCCATCAGGACCAACACCTCTCTCCATCAGGACCAAAACCTCTCGCCACCTCAACAAGGCCCCCCCCCCCCCCACTCCCCACTGACACTTTATCTCAGCCACAACGCAGACTCTATGCATTACATAATGGAGATCACAGGATGGTAAATAATGCAATGTTTAAATATTGCTTACTGCACATATTTTATATTCTATAATTTATTGCATTCTATTTCGATGTAAGTTACTGCTTTATTTTATTTCTATCTTACTATATTTTTATTACAGTGTTCTTAATATAGTTCGCTATCTGTGTACTTTTTAATTTTTTTTATTTGTATGTCGTGGTGCACGACACCTAGTCAAATTCCTCGTACGTGTGAACTTACCTGGCAATAAACCCGTTTCTGATTCTGATCGGTTTGTCCTCTAGGTTGCACTGCCACGTCTGCAGTAGCGCAGAATGGACAGAGGAAACATGATTGGGCCTCAAGTTTTTTGCAGCCAATATTCATTTATCCTACAGGGGCGGCTTATTGGAGTACTTCGTGACCACAAAGTGTGAACGTTGTGATCAGCTGTTTTAGCGCAGTTCTCCAGTGAAGGGGGGGGGGGAGTCTCCCTCCGCAGCCGGTTGGCGTAGTTTGGGCACAATTCTGTTGTACAGACCGACGTTAACAGCAACCCTGTCTGTGCACACGGAGACCGACTCTGTCGTCCGGTGATCTAACCGCCTTCTGGAAAAGCTTCACAAGTACGTCGGTACGCAAATGCGCTTTGTGACACAAGTGACGGTACGCATTTCAGATTACGCACATAATCTGCGTACCAGTTATGTGCACCCCTGTACTACAGCAAAAGTATTCTCCGTCGGGACTTCCTGCAACAACACCACGCCGTTATCAAAGATGTTCTATTGAGAAGACGATCACTACGTGACAAAAGTTTCAAAACCGTGGCTACTGAAATCAATCTTACTAACTGCTGTCTGTGCAATTTACTCTGCGAGTTGGCAGACTTTATTTTGCTTCCTTTAACATCATTTTTCATGGTGGGGCTAAGCCATTTCTTGGTATAGCCTACCCCAGCCATACCCTGGCGCTGCCACTGGTGGCACGTATGGGGCGGGCCATTCTGCACATGCGTTAAATATGTTAAATATTTTAACGCAATTAATTCAAAAAATGGATTACCGCCGTTAACGCGATAATTTTGACAGCACTCATTTTAAGTTTTCAGAGTAATTGTTTCCTACAGAACATTTTGTGATGTCATTTTGTTGAACCTGTTTGATTGGAAAATGTTAGAAAAAAGCTGTAAGATAACAGTATTCTAGCTGTAGAACTTTAGGCTCTGTATTTATTTTAGTGTTTGATCATACAAATCTAATAAAAAAAATGTAAACTGTTTTTCTCATCAGAACTTTATTTAAGGTATTTTAATGTAACATTTTAAGACAATGGATTTTGAAAAGAGAGGAAAGTTTCCTCTAAAATATTTAAGGACAATTTCTGTATACTAATTGCTTTTGCATTTTATTTCAGTTAATGTATTTTTACTTTAATTTAATGTTTTTTGTTTGGCAGCCGCTGCTGCCAGTCATTTGACCGTTTTTTTACGGGTTTTTTGCCCGTAGAAGTTTTAGTGCTGTACTTTTATTAAATGTTATTGACTGTAATAAGAGAGGATAAATCTGTAAAATTACAGTGTTTGCACGTTAAAATATTAGTGCTGTACTTTTATTAAATGTTATTGACTGTAAAAAGAGAGGATACATCTGTAAAATTAGAGTATTTGCCTGTAGAAGTATGAGTGATGTACTTTTATTTAAGGTTATTGACTGTAAAAAGAGAGTATAAATCTGTAAAATTACAGTGTTTTCCTGTAAAATCTTTAAGGACAATTCCCGTAAATTAATGGCTTATTCACTTTATTTCAGTTAAAGTATTTTACTTTAATTTAAGGGTTTTTGTTTGGCAGCCGCTGCTGCCAGTACTTTGACCGTTTTTTTACGAGTTTTTTTTTTACAGTGTAGGCTTTTAATGATTCCCACAGCAGAGAACAAGAGATGGGTTCATTGTCGTTTTGATTGTTTGTAATACAATTATCAATTGAAGTTGCAATAAATGTATTACATTTGTCATCTGACAACAGCAAAGTATTAAACCTCCACGGCGTTGAGTATCGTGGTTGTGGTGAAATCCAAATATCAAGAGAAAGAGGAGCGTGGTCGGAAATTACAATAGGGTGATATTTAACTGACGACACTTTGGTAATACGTTTGGCATCGATGAAGAAATAATCAATTCGAGAAAAGGATTTGTGCATATGAGAAAAGAAGGAATATTCCTTAATGCGGGGGCAGGGTTGGGTTGTAATGGAATACATGTAACGGCGTTACGTAATCAGAATACAAAAATCAAGTAACTGCATTCAGCTCGCGTTACATTTGAAAAACGAGTAATCTGATTACAGTTACTTTCGTAAACCTGAAGTGAATACATTTTGGATTACTTATTGGAATTATTGGTGGAAAGATTTCCTCACAACATTTAATATTCATTATTAAAGGTCAGGGTTGCCAACTCTCACGCATCTGGCGTGTGACACACGCTTTCACTCTCAATGTCACGCTCTCACGCTGCCCAAACTATTCTCACGCCAAAAACAAGATGAACCGGTGATCGTTTTTGGTTGGTTATTTACAATGTTGAGTTGACAGCTGCTCAAGCTGTCGACCCGCTCCCTCCGCGCCCCCGCCACTCTTAACAACTATAACAGACAGCAGAGCAGTGGGAGCCGGTTGGTCAATCCCCGACCCGTATTGCGCATGCGCAGATCTGAGATCCAGTAAAAATGATAAAAAGTAAAAGTATGCTGCTTATTGTTCTACTAGGCCAAAATAGAGTCAAAGAGTATATGAGAGTGAGAGTGTGTTAATTAATATATTTGGCAGTTTGGAGTAAGTCTGTAGATTTGTTTGTGTCTGTGTGTTTCATGCCTCTAACGATAATTAATTTTGTTGGATACATTTTCCGGGTAAACGATAATATTGTCGGCACCGTTGTATCATTTTAGACCACTGACATAATGATAATATACAATAATAATTAAAGTACATCCTTTCAAACTGCTAATCACATCCTCATGTAAATGAAAACATTTATCAAGTTCATTTTTATTTATCGTACGATAAGTCAATGAATTGCTTATCGCGACAGGCACACAATAAAACAGTGGAAACAAACAGGTGTTTGACTTTCATTAGTGAATGAAACTTTGCGCCCTTTATAGTCTGTGTCCAATATTGTGTATTTGTATATATTGTATATATATCATGCTAAGGTCCCGCTACTGACACGATAGCAGTCATTTAGTGCGCATATGTGTAATTAAACCCATGATATCAAAATCTCACTCCAGCCAGGTACCCAAAGTTGGCAACCCTGTTAAAGGTACAGCCGAATCATCACAGCGCACAACAACTTTTACCGCCGCAGATGGACCAAAAAAGGGAGCGTTTGAAAAAAAAGGGGCGGGTCCGCTCAGTGGAACAATAACGAAACGTGGAGGAAGAAAAGTCTGCGTTTAAGTCGTGTGTGTGTAGAGGTGTGTGTGGTTATAACACATCAGCCTGTGGTCGCTCTTTAGCCTTATGATTCTGAAGGTAAACACAGCGAAGGCGGTGCGTGAAAGGCACTGCACGCTCCTCTTCTCAGAGGCTGAGTTAACCCTCCCGCTGCCGCAGAGATGTCATGAAGTGAAGGAGGTTTTCCTTCTATAAAACAGCTGTGGGCAGCAGATGTACTGTGAGAGTCACAGACATGAATACATAGATCAAGGCAGACTGGTGCACACACTCTCCTGTTTTGCCGATCCGGTGCTTAAACAAATATAGCGGCCGGCTCTAGACAATTTGCAGCCCTAGGCGAGATTTTAGCTGGTGCCCCCCCCCCCCATAGAATATATAAAGAATAAATTAAAAATCTCTACAAAAGACGAATACACTACAAAAACAGAAACTTATTGACATAGGCAAAAAGGCTTCAAATGTATTCAGTATTGTATGAACATGTTTGAATTGGGGGATGGACGTCACATCCTCTAGGGGGGTCCGGGGGTAAAATGCTTCAATCTGGTGCACTTTGAGCACACAATTACTACTAGATCTAGGGGGTACAACTCTAAAACACCCATATGAAAAAGATCAGTTAACATTTTAATAATCAAATGAGTATGTGAACATAACCAATAACCTACCATAGCCAATAAATGTAACTTATTTTATTTTTGTTGTTCATTCATATCTTTTTTGACCTAGTTAACATTCATTTATGTATTCATATTTGTATCTCTCCAGTTTTTAAATGATATTTTTGGTTTACTGTCCTATAGTATACATTGAAAACACTAACCCCCCCACAAATACAAAAACCACACTTGCTTTAGTTATAATTCAACAAACATCTTTTAATAAACAAGTAGCTTCCACAGAAGGAGTTATAGAACTATTTGAAAGAACACACGTATTGTAATAATAAATAAAATAAATGAAAAAATATTAACAAATACATAAAAACGATTTATACAAAAAAAGAACAATTACATTTCTGTTTTTGAACACACATATTGTAATAATAAATAAATACCTTACTGACTTGTTTGACTTAAACACTCAGAATTGCACTCGTCTTGACTTCTTTGCTGCAAAGTCATCGATAACGTCCTCATATGACAGCTGACGAGAAACATCACTGTTAATGCTGATGATGGCAAGTCCACTGAGGCGTTCTTGGACCATTGTAGACCTCAGGTAGGTTTTAATTAACTTCAGCTTTGAGAAGCTTCTTTCTGCTGAAGCCACTGTCACTGGCATAGTGACTGTGATCCTGAGGGCCACCCACATATTAGGATAAACCTCCCTCAGGTTCTTCCTTTCCAAGAACACCAACAGTTCCAGGGTGGTCATTGTGGGTGCGGGGAGAGTTGGAAAGTTCATCAGCTCCAGTGCCAACTCTTTTCCATCTATGTCTGACTGTCCGCCAGAGCTCAGGGTGTTGCTCAGTGTTTGACACTGCTTTGTCAGCTCGTTTCTGGGCAGTTCGGGGAAGTTGACAAGCACCCCAAACTTTGCCTGAACTTCTTCCAGGTGTTCAAAACGCTCATTGAGGGAAGTGATGCAAACATCAACCACCCTGTTGAAAAATGTAACTTCCATCTTTTTTAGGGCATTTGCCATTGGCTCATCAGGTGCTTCATAAGAGAACTGCCTCTTGGTTGACCTCAGCCTCTTCTCCTTGACAGCATCCACATCCATGTTCTCACATGTCTTTAGCACTGATCTGAGCAGAGGCAAATCCAGTGGCTCTGTAGTCTTCCAGGGTGGCCTTTGTCTTTCTCAGGAGGTCAACTGCGATGTCAAGTTGCATTGACTGTTTGACTTTACTGATGATGTCGTACCACACCACAGTGCAAATGGAGAAGCGGTAGGACCCCACTTCCTCAGCCAAAGACTGTGCCTCTATTTTGATCATCATGTCAGTGGCCTTGTCCCTCACCTCCAAAAGTGCATCTCGAACATGTTGAGCCTGATATCGCACAGCTTCCACACTGTTGACGGAGAGGCTCCACCTGTTGCTGCATGCGATCTGCAATTTACGGAGGCCTGCTTGTCGCGAAGAGACGGAGCGGCTCCACCTGTTGCTGCCTGCGATCTGGGATCTGCGATCTACGGAGGCCTGCTCCCACCTGTAGAGTTCGGCTGTACTGGAGAGGTTTTTACCCCGGAGACGTCGCGGAGAGACGGAGCAGCTCTACCTGTTGCTGCCTGCGATCTGCGATCTACGGAGGCCTGCTCGTCGCGAAGAGACGGAGCGGCTCCACCTGTTTGCTGCCTGCGATCTGCGATCTACGGGGGCCTGCTCCCACCTGCACGGCTGCACTGGAGAGGTTTTTACCCCGGAGTCGTCGCGAAGAGACAGAGTGGATCCACGCTTGGCCTGCTTCCACCGGGCGTGTGCTGCTGTACGGAGGAGGATTTTACCACGGCTGGGGCCTGCTTTCCACCTGTCCTGGTTCTGCTGTCGCAGAGGCCTGCTTTCACCCCAGGGATACCACGCTGCTGCTTTCGCCTGTCCTTTGCTGCTGTGCTGATTTTGCTCCAGGAACATCGCGGTTCCCTGGTCTGGGAAAATGGCCCATATTGGGATTCTGCTGTGCCTGTTAACTATTTTGGACTATGAGAAGATCTCTAGTCATTCTGAGGAGTCTACTGGATTCAGGTCTGTTCTGTCACCCGCAGTGGGCATCCCCTGCAAAGGTTCGGATGTGTTATACAAACAATTACCGGTTGCCTTGTCACAGTCAATCTGCTCAACAAAATATGTTTGACTTTTTTGTTTTCCTGCAATGATGGTTCTTCAGGACTGCTTCTTAAGCTCAAATCACACTCTCGCAGACTTTTCCGGTGATTCTAAAGTAGATGACAATGTATGTGTGTCGCTTAAGAGGAAAAGATGCCTGGTTTTGTTGTTGTTATTACTGTCAGGAAATGTACAACCTAACCCTGGTCCGCCCAGTAGTAGTAGTCAGATACTGTTAGAGATTAAAAGGGATATCTGGTCCGCTTTTCAAATCTCCGCGCGTCCCTATCAAGCTGGTTATAATACAGGAAGAAATCCAGAGCTACCAAGTAAACAATAATCTACTTTAATGGTAATATGACAAATGCAATACAATCAATAGAGTACAAATTCAATACAGTTAATCTTTGGGATCCCGAATTTACCTGCACGTGAGCCAGCCAGAGGAAAGAGGCTGAACACCGCGTGTGTGTCTGTGTTTATACTCTTTGACAATGGGAGGAGTTATCAGATCCTCCCATTTGGACCTCCTTGATTGGCAGCCCCAAATATCCCTAACACCTTAGACCTTAGGTTTCCCCAATCACTGTAGCTAGATCTAAGTTGAATGCAACTCAAGACATGCTCTCACCTTCCCCCATCTTCCTTTGTCCTCAAAAACACATGTCAACAGGCCCCAAATCCAGCTCACAGTTTTACCCAAATTATTCCCATTTTAAGCTTATCCATAGTTTGCTAACATGAATAAATACAAATATTTCACTACAAATCCCCCTTTTTATCTCCTTCTCCAGAGATAAACTTAGACAAGGCATTTTGAAATATACCCACTGTCATTCTTTTCTACTGTGTCCGTCCCCCAAACATTGTATAAATCCATCCGAAGCAGGTATTTAGAGTACTTGAAAACTTCATGGAGACAGAACACCACTTTCCATGGCAGTGAAGGAACCATGAGGGGGCAGCTGAGTGCTAGAATCATCAGCCCCCCCCCCCCCGTCGGAGGAATAGCCCACAAGGACAGCTAATAGGGAGGGGGAGATGCGGCTTTCCCTTCACGGGTGGAACTGATCAGAGAGAAGTAGACTCCTCTGCTGCCTCGACAAGTCCCCTGTGCCGTCCTGGCTTGCCGTGTCTTTGTCCCCCCGATCCGCTCACAGCAGCTTCTGGGCTGCCTGCTAGAGAGATGTCTTCCTCCTCCTCCTCCTCCGGCCCGCTGATGGCGGCTTCCGGGTCAATGCTGTAGAGATGTCTTCCCGATCCTCCTTCTCCTGCCCGCTGATGATGCCTCCCGGGTCGTCTGCTGTAAGGATGTCTCCAGGGCCCTGCTCCTCCAGTCCACTGCTTCCGAGTAGTCCACGTCTGCCAGGGCCACGTCCGTCCTGATGTCGTCCCGTGCTCCTAGCAGGTGGTTTCCCCGCCGCACACTGGCTCCCGTGGTACGAGTTGTCCCCCTTTTCTCCCAGGCAGACGGCATAAGAGGTCCGCTGGGTCACTCGGTCGGGGCCGGAGAGCCTGGGGTTGAGCCACTTTGTCCTGATGACCTTCAGCCAGACGAACTCTGCTGTGTCGGCCTCGTGCTTCTCGGGTCCCCCTTTTGGCGCCAGCAACCTGTGTGGAGAAATCTGATACAACTCCCTCAAGCCTACGCTCAGCTGTTTTGACCCACTTGGAGCCTGTTGGTGGGGTGTCTTGAAACAACAGCCGTCTGTGAACAGGTTTTCTAAATTAATTGTAGACCTCCTATCTGCCAGTGCAGCTTCAGAATCTTAATACTTGGATTGTGCCAACTAAATAAGAACCTCAACATCTTTAGGTAAACTAAATAACATATTTCAATAGCTCTGAATTTCTGACAAGCATCCGTGTTTATTTTTAAATGAAATCCTATTTAAAATCCAAATATAATATGAACTGCTAATGTTTCTGGTAAAGAAACACACTAATGTTATGGATTCAAAAACAACCAAAATCATGATACTAACCAAGTGAATGATTTCCTGGTGATACTGCTTCTACCTGTCAGTGCTTAGATATTATCAAGCTGAAAAAATGAATACAGAATTCCAACAAACTGTCATCAAATGTCTTTCTATTATAAATGTAGATGAAATGTATATCCCCATAATGACCTAAACAATAAAGTCTATGGCTTTTACTTCTTTACCAGGCTAGTTACATGATGTCTAAATTAAATTCTGTCTCAATACACTACTATGTTTTAGCTTTAACTGTAATATGTTCTTTCTACATTTCAAACCTCAGTTACTCTAATGTCTGTTAAACTATTACAAAATTGTTTCATTATCACAGGTCAACTTCTTCGGTATTCTATTCTGGAATTACATCTCTCACAGTAGCCCCTTGGCCACTGCTTCTGTGTTACCTGTTATAACTCAAATCAATATTTAGAAACATCTCAACATTCATCAAACAGTATCTTATCCCCAGATATGGAGCAGGTTAATTACATTCAATGCTCAGTTTGAACATCTGGGTTGGGGCGGAAGGTTTCTGTCAATCCTTAAAAGAAAAATTTAAATTGTGAATTTTACAGCCATGTTGACATTTATACATTATACACACTCCCCCCTTTTACACATGAAATCATGTGTAACAAAACCCTGTAATGGGAGGGGAACAAAAACTATCAGGTAATTGGTTAGGGACATAACGAACATTATTTACAATTTGACATCCATCATCATTATTTCCACAGTAAACACTTCAGTGAAAAGAAGTGTTCCTCTCCGTCCTTCAGGCCTAAAATAAACAGAATCTTCAGATTTTAGTTTTACATTTGCAAACCACCAACTCATGTGAGAGTAAAATATAACCGGGTCACATGTGCGGTTTCCCCTTTTGTGGAATTTTTAGGAAAGCTCTCGTTTCCCTTGGAGCACCAAAATAATATGTTAGTCCAAAAACATGCTTGGTTGGTTATTGTTTTAGAATCATGCAGTTACACTGATCACATGCCGGCGTTCATTCACACTCACACTGTCTGGTTGTCATGTCAAGTTTGGTCAGCTTCACCCCAGAGTCAGTCATCCACAGTGCCTTGTCAAGTTACACTGTCGGTCAGGGTCAAAGGTCAGTTGGTCTCCGTCTTTTTTGGCCATGTGTCGTGCTCTGCAGAGACTTTGACATTTCAGCATAGGCCAGTATCCTTTGTCTACAAAAATATGTCACGATTTCAACTATGATTTTCAAGATGATTCTCACTTGTCATTGGGACTTCTGCCTCCCACTTTTCCTGAAACTTGGTACAAAACTCACTTCCTTCGAGTACTACTACTACTGCAATCCATTTACACCTAATTAGTATTAAAATGTCTAATGATCTATTTCAGAAACTTGTGTACATAACTATTATCTTGAGTCAAAACATTACTAGGATCTGTGTCGCTCTGCATTTCATAGCTCATTATACTCATTTATCTTTAATTCTGGTCTACTTAAAAAACAATGTTAAACTCTTTAGCAGTGTGTGGAACCTTGGGTGTCCGAACATGCAACAATTACTCCCTCCTTTATCAAGGATTTAAAACCTTAGTCGTTTTATATTTCCATCTTAAAGCCCTCCTATGGTAATAACCATGCTACAATGGTGAAATCAACACTTTAGATTGGAATTTTATATGTGGCTTGGCACCAGCTCTCCCTTTAACATTATTAATACAAATAAAGATTTGTCTTATAGAGTGGTTCCTAAAACTATCCTTTTAATGGTGATCAATATTGTAACCAATGAGATCGCTACTTTATTCACACGTGAATAAAAATCTCTTAAAGAATGATTTGTTAACATGATGAAAATATTGAAGAATATGGTTCTACTCTGTCAGTGTGTTTTAGGATGATTATCATTTTACTTTAATAGTTTCCTCTTTACTGCTATTTTTAATTTACCAATTGATTAATAAATCTTTCTGTCTTTACGTATTTATGAAGTTAATTCAAGTTATTTAAATGTGCGTTTTGTGAATAAGTGTGTTTATGTGTAAACTCACTCATTCCCGTTCTCCTTTTCTCCTCCCCTGGTTTTCTCAAGCCGTGACCCCGGCCTCCTCACTTCTAATCGACCATGCCAACTCCTCTGATTCTGTCTTCTCTTCAGTCCATCAGCTGTTGAATCCATCAGCTGTAACTTTTTTAGGCAGCCATTGGCCCAGTTACATCTGCAGCCCCATCATGCCACTGTTGTTGCACTCCTCCTTTACAGTCTCTCTGCTGTTTTTATGGAGGGCGGATTCTGCTCTCATGTCCTGTCTGAGGGGCTGATGAGAGTATCTCTCTGTATGTCAGCATGCTGTTTGGTTCTGGATGCCACAGGTGGAGATAGTTCTGGCTGCAGTCTTGATGTAGTCTTGTTGTTGTTGGTTCAGCTCTGGTTCTCCGTCTGTACGATGGAGAAGGAGGAGTCTCCTGTTGGGTTAGGTCTTTTGTCTGCTTGGAGGGTCGGGATCGAAGCCATTCTAACTCAGAGGGGAAGTCCAGGTCTCGGGACACCTTACCTATAAGAAGTCTAGCACACTGATGTTAAATAAATCCAACCCTTTCCACTCTGTCTCTTTCTAATCATACTATCTGTCTTAGTTGTTAAATGCCATCTAAACAACATAATTAATGTCTACTAATGATATTACAAAAACTCACTCCAAAAATTGTTTCATCCATTGTTACATATTTACCCAACACAACTCTGAAATACTTACATGTTTCCAGCATCACATATTTCACACACTACGGAAAAAAAACATCCCCATATTTTCTCTCATTTTAAATCCCACTGTTACCTCGAACAATAGTAAACCTGCAGAGCACACCAATCGGATCACAGTAATGAAATTGTAATCAAGTGTAGGCCTATGTCTACTTTCTGAACATTTATTTATATTGTCTAAATTCCTTGTCTATGATGTGCAAACAGTTCGAGTGTAAAATGTGTATTTCACAATGTATTTACACTCTACAGATTCTTGAGTTTACTCATCTCCTGGTGCTGTCGTTGTAAAAAATGTTCAATTCCTTATTGTTTTGTACCAGTTTTCCAAAATCAGTTCTAATTAATATACTGGGCTATTGTCGTTGTTACTATTAACGTGCTTCCCGTCTTCAATACCGGCCAGCAATGTAATGAAAAATGTCAAGGGTGTGATACCCCCTTTCAGCCACTAGATGGCAGCAGCAGAAGTTTACAGATTAAACTCGAAGCTCGAAGCTAAACCATACAAATGTCAAGGGTGTGATACCCCCTTTCAGCCACTAGATGGCAGCAGCTTTTGGCTCTTAGCTCTGGCTTTTAGCTTTCAGCCTTGGTCTGTTATTTAACCCCAGTTTTAAACGGCGACCCGATCTAAAATATCGTGTTTCCAGGTTTTGTCGTGCAGGAATCAAACCTCGCACCGAACAAACTGCACCGTCTCCACGCCACTCAGGAATAAACTACCTGCAGATCTGCGCCAAACTGCTCTATTTACGTTACGCAGGACTTTCCGTCTACCTGGCGATCAACG
Organism: Gymnodraco acuticeps; assembly: GCF_902827175.1. Classification (NCBI taxonomy): domain Eukaryota; kingdom Metazoa; phylum Chordata; class Actinopteri; order Perciformes; family Bathydraconidae; genus Gymnodraco; species Gymnodraco acuticeps. The sequence continues at coordinate 22,736 of NW_022990089.1, read as the reverse complement.
TTCACGTTTTTTATATAACTTTCCTAACATAGTAAAATATTCATTGTATATTCCATTTAAACTTTCTGGTCGTCTGGATTCTTCCTCAGCTTCGTTATATCTGGCACGTCAGGGGTCACCACTTTGTTAGAGATTAAAAGGGATATCTGGTCCGCTTTTCAAATCTCCACGCGTCCCTATCAAGCTGGTTATAATACAGGAAGAAATCCAGAGCTACCAAGTAAACAATAATCTACTTTAATGGTAATATGACAAATGCAATACAATCAATAGAGTACAAATTCAATACAGTTAATCTTTGGGATCCCGAATTTACCTGCATGTGAGCCAGCCAGAGGAAAGAGGCTGAACACCGCGTGTGTGTCTGTGTTTATACTCTTTGACAATGGGAGGAGTTATCAGATCCTCCCATTTGGACCTCCTTGATTGGCAGCCCCAAATATCCCTAACACCTTAGACCTTAGGTTTCCCCAATCACTGTAGCTAGATCTAAGTTGAATGCAACTCAAGACATGCTCTCACCTTCCCCCATCTTCCTTTGTCCTCAAAAACACATGTCAACAGGCCCCAAATCCAGATCACAGTTTTACCCAAATTATTCCCATTTTAAGCTTATCCATAGTTTGCTAACATGAATAAATACAAATATTTCACTACACTACTCCTGCTGATTTTAAAGCTAGGTCTGGGTTGGGTTTCATCTACTTGAATGTGCGCAGTCTGTTAGGTAAACTAGATTTTGTCCGTATCTGGGCGAGCTCGACTGACGCTGACGTCATTGTTTTATCAGAAACATGGCTAAACAAATCTATTTTGGCCTCTGACATTGCCTTAAAATGGTTTTAATGTGTATAATACCGACCGGCCTAATAAAGGTGGTGGCGTTGCCATTTATGTTAAGAATAAGTTCAGTGTAACCGCTGTAGTTTCCAAATCTATCAGTAAGCAATTTGAATTTTTAGCCTTAAATATAGAAGTGGCAAAGGGTCAACAGGTCATGGTCGTGGGCTGTTACAGACCCCCCTCAGCTGTCAAAGACTCCTTGTCTTCGCTAGCAAATCTTTTATCGCAACTAGACTACAAGGAAATAGTGCTACTTGGAGATTTTAACTGGGACTGGTTAACTGCAGTGTCAGAGAATTTTAAAAACCTTTGTATCTCTTTAAATGTTACTCAGATTGTTGACAGTCCTACTCGCCCTAATATTAAGTCCCCAAATAAATCCTCCCTAATTGATCTCATTTTAACTAATGTTCCCTATAAATACTCAGCTGTGGGAGTATTTGCGAATGATCTGAGTGACCACTGTGATGTAGCCACAATTAGGGACACTAAGGTCCAAAAGGTTAAACCTCGTATTATCATCAAGAGAGACATACAACATTTTGTGGAGCAGGGTTTTGTTCATGATCTGTTTGGGTTTGATTGGAGAAAAATCAATTTGTGTGCTGATGTAGAAACAGCATGGTCTTATTTTTATCTTGGTTTTATGGAAATGATAGATAGACATGCACCCCTGTGTAAATTTAGAGTAAAGGGACGAGACAATCCTTGGTTTTCTTCTGAATTATCTATTCTCCTACATGAGAGAAACAAGGCCTGGGCAAAGGCTAGGAATTCAGGCTCAGAGGTAGAATGGCTGCATTTTAGGCAGCTAAGAAATAGCTTCACTTCAAATGTCAAAAGTGCTAAATCTAAGTATTATCTGTCAGTTACCACAAAGAACCTGAGCAACCCTAGAAAATTCTGGAAAGCCATAAAATCGATATCCACCGGTGATATCCGTAATGAGCTACCTCCGTGCCTTACCACAGTATCTGGCACTATATCGGATAGGGCCACCATACTAAATTGTTTTAATGAGCATTTTGTGTCCTGTGGCTCTCCGTTTCATTCTGTTTCTAATTATGCTTCTGTGAACACCACAGTCGGTGACTCAGAACAATGTGGTCTGGAAATCCCTTTCAGTTTTACTCCTTTTACCGTTGATGTTGTTCGTGAAGTCTTAACCAAGCTTGATCCTAAAAAGCCGGCTGGTCCGGACAACGTAGAACCTTTCTTTTTAAAGATAGCTGCAGATTTTATTGCTCCACCTCTTATTACTCTTTTTAACCTCTCCCTCAGCACGAACAAAATCCCAAAAATATGGAAGTCAGCTTATGTCCTGCCACTACTAAAAGGAGGAGAGGCCACCTTATTAAAACAATTATAGACCCATCTCTAAATTGTCAGTTCTGGCCAAGGTTCTTGAACGCCTAGTGAGTGAACAGGTAAAGGTGATTTTATGTAACAATGACATCCTGTCTAAACATCAGTCAGGCTTCAGAAAGCAACACAGCACCATCACTGCCACAATGAAAGTGGTAAATGATATTACGAGTATTTTAGATAGTAAGCAGAGTTGTGCAGCTCTATTTGTTGACCTATCCAAAGCTTTTGATACTGTCGATCATCGCATTTTGAAGCAAAGGCTGGTCAGTATAGGCATGTCCAGCCATGCAGTAGGGTGGTTTGTAAACTACCTCTCTGAAAGATCCCAATGTGTTCAGTTTGATGGGCTGTCTTCTGAGTGGTTAAACATCACTAATGGTGTACCACAAGGTTCAGTTTTAGGTCCGCTATTATTCTTTATCTATATTAATAGTTTAGGTGAAAATGTCGAAGGAGCAACCTTACATTTATTTATGCGGACGATACCGTTATGTACTGTGCAGGTCCCTCGATTAACGAGGCTGTTGTTAAATTACAGGCTGTTTTTAACATTATTCAGGCTCAGCTCTCTGAGCTTAAGCTTCTTTTAAATGTGGATAAAACCAAGGTAATGCTCTTTTCTAAAGCTAAAAATACACCAGACACTGCTTTGGATATTGTAACTACGCAATAAATACAACTTGAAGTGGTTACCTGTTACAAATACTTGGGTATCTGGCTTGATGACTGTCTCACTTTTAAACTTCATGTCAATAACCTGCTTAAAAAGCTGAGGGTTAGGCTAGGTTTCTTTTCCAGAAATAAGTCCTGTTTCTCGCTTGAGGCCAGGAAAAGGCTAGTCACTGTGACCTTTTTACCTGTGCTGGATTATGGTGATTTGTTATATATGAATGCACCTGCCAATTACCTGAGCAAGTTAGATGCTGGGTATCACAGTGCACTGAGATTTTTGACAAATTGTAAAGCACTTACGCATCACTGTACCCTGTATACCAAGGCGGTTATGCCATCACTTACTGTATGGAGGCTCAGTCACTGGTACTTTTTCATTTACAAAGCCATGTTGGATAAACTACCATCTTATATCTGCTCCCTGATCTCTCTGCGAATTGAAAGTACTTATTGCCTGAGATCGCATGCTGTGGTTTTATTAAATGTGCCAAGTGCTAGGACTGTCTTAGGGAAGAAAGCTTTTAGATGTGCAGCTCCACTAACATGGAACAGTCTGCAAAAAATAATGGAAAATTACCAAGCTAGTACCACTACATGTTTTTAAAGCTTGGTTGGATGCTACAAAATCAGATGCTGTTGGTACCTGTACTTGTGGTTAAATATGTAAATTGTAATCCCTGTACATTTTGCTGTATGATGTCCTTTTGTTGTTTATGTCTTCTTGTGGAACCTACTGCTGCAGGTCTCCCTTGAAAAAGAGATCATTGATCTCAATGGGATTTTACCTGGATAAATAAAGGTTTTGAATTCAATTGAATTGTTGACCCGGCTCTCCCACCTGGTTTCAGACCATGATTTCAAGGTAGTGGTGACATGGCTCTTCAAAATGTCCCAGCGCTTTGTGGATGCTGAAAACAATGTAAAAAGCTTTTGGAGGCAGCCAAAGTATCCAGTGGCATCTTGGGAGCTTTTCGCTGCATCAGCTAACACCAGATTGAGAGTGTGTGCGCCACATGGCACGAGTAGTGCCCTCGGGTTTAGTTCAAGTAACCTGGCCTGAACTCCTTTGTTTTTTCCCTCGCATATTGGCACCATTGTCATAAGACTGTCCCCTACAGTCCTCAAAGGGGATGTTCAGTTCTTGGAGCCTGTCCAGGATGAGGGATGACAAACTCTCGCCAGTTGATTCCTCAGCAACAAGGAACCCCATGAAGTGTTCCTTAACTTGTGGCATCTCCTCCATTGTAACAATCCTTAAGATGACTGATAACTGCTCTGTATGGCTAATGTCAGGTGTGCAGTCCAGAATGATGGAATAATATTTAGCCTTCTTAATTTCTTCAATCATGTGGGCACTGATTCTCTCACCGATACATTCAATGAGTTCATTTTGAATATTTTTTCCGAGATATGTGGTATGGCTTGCACCCCTTTTGACTTTAGCAACGTGTTCTTTCATTACAGGGTCAAACATTGCCATCAGCTCCACTTCTTTAAGGAAGTTGCCATTGTTGGGTTTGTTGGGTTTGTTGAGTGTGTCACATGTTCCCCTGAGGCCCATGTTTCTCTCAGCTAATGATTGAATGATGGCGACCAACCTTGTTACCAACTCACGCCATCTCTTTCTTTCTATGTCTGTAGGCGCCATCTCAGTCCTATCAATATTTTGCCCCTTTTGTAATCGAAACTCTAACTGTTTCCATGATTCCATGTGTTTAGTATGTTCTGGAGTATTTTCGTGTGTTTTCAATAATTGGTGGCAATTTTTCCAGTCATTTAGTCCTGCACTGATTAATTTCTATTCCTTCTGGGAGAACAGCTTGCAGCAAAAACAGTAAAGGCTGTCATTTTTCTGTGAGTACAATAGCCGGCTTCTCTAGATTATTTCCCCATTTACCAGTTTTCTATAGAAGTATTGGTGGTGGCAGCTTCTCCCATCCTGTCGTTTTGGAAAAATTAAGTGTGGTTTTGCCTGATAGGGTCCTCTGCTCACAAACTCTGTTCTTACCTTATCAGACATGGATGGCCAGTCTGCAGGGTCAACAGCTGCTGCCTTTGTGGCGTCACGTGCTGCAGACTGTGTTGTGGTACTCGGGATCAATGTTTCCCCTGCAGATTGTGTAGCAGCAGGTTCACTTGGGATTGATACGTTTTCACCTGCATGCACAGTAGGGCTGTGCATCTTCACTGGTCTCACGATTCGATTCAATTCGCTATCCCGATGCATACCAATGCGTTGCATCCTCAATTTTCTATATTACTGCACATGGCTTATTTTTCATCAATGCATACATGCAGTAAATACATATTAACTCTCTTTTTATTATTTAGAAAGTGCTTCAGAAATCAATAACATAAATGTCTTGACATTCATTTATAAACCAAAATAAATGAATTGTATAGGTCTAGCCTCCTATATCTGTGTGAAGTTGTTCCATCCTCAAAAACAAAAAAATAATGCTTCTGCAGTCTAGCTGCAGCTTCTAGCAACAGTCTTCTGTTAAAGAAAGGACACTGAATGTCCTGAATATGGCATCTCACACACAGGACTTGAGTCTGAACACAGCCGACAACAGGAGTATTTATAATAGCATATACAAACAAAAATACTGCATGTGGGTGCACACTTACATTCTGTCTTACTGTTACATAAATCCCATGAATGTATGAGATTAAGTTAGCTTCATTATATCTCAGTGATTAAGTGATTAATAAAGTTTCTATCGGGTCACTATCAGTCTGTCACTCATTATATTCAGGGGCGGGGTTTGGAGGAACGGAGAGGAGACGGTGATCGCGGAAGCTTTTTTCCTCCTGCCTTCACAAACTGTACACACGTATATATCGTCTTAAAATTGCTAGAGGACATTCATACTTTGCAATCCAAGACTTAATTAAATCCACCAAAAACCTGACATGATTGTAACGCGATTATTTTTGAAAAACATAAATCCCTGTGCCGCAGCGACACGGAGTGATTCAGAGCGGGTCCTTCTGCTGTTGGTTCTGGACTGGTGGTGTTGTGTTGGTGGATAAAGCAGACTGCTCCGTGTTTGGTGTTGCTGTGCCGCTGTGCCGCTGTCACGTCTGTTCCCTGATCTCTACGTCACCGACCGATTTGATATTAAAGTGACAGAAAAAAAAAACGTTATAGTAAAGCAGCGGCCGGAAAATCAGGAAGCAACGTTACTACGCTATAACCGATTATCTTCCGTCACTGCATCGATACCGAATCGTCCACGTCCGCATCGCAATGCATCGTAGAAACGATTATTTTCAACACCCCTAATGCACAGTCAAACATGCATGGACACAGTTAGACACCCACTGTGTGTGTGATCAATGTCTCTCCTGCAGATTGTGTAGCAGCAGGTTCACTTGGGACAGGTAGTGATACGTTTTCACCTGCAGACAGTCAAACATGCATGGATACAGTCAGACACCCACTGTGTGTGTGTGTGTGTGTGTGTGTGTGTGTGTGTTAAATTAACATGTACATTATTAGTAAGAGACGTGCTATTGTAATGTGCAATAATAAACTGGACTCACGTGCTGCAGACTGTGTTGTGGTACTCGGGACCAATGTCTCTCCTGCAGATTGTGTAGCAGCAGGTTCACTTGGGACAAGTAGTAGTGATACGTTTTCACCTGCAGACAGTCAAACATGCATGGATACAGTCAGACACCCAATGTGTGTGTTAATATTAGCGTATGACTTAAAATGTAGTCTCAACATATGTATTGTACTGTATTACAGGATGAAAGTCATCAGATATAATTGTAAATAGCATGCTATGTAATTTAAAAGATCCTGTTAGCAGGGCAGTGGTGTTTGTTCTCGGCATGAAAGAGGTCTCCATTCCATTTCTAGTAAGACATGTAGGTGATTAGGTAAGGTGTGGGTGAGAAGAGAAATGAAGACAGTTTGTATGTGAAATGAAAAAAGAAATGTATTTGTGCTTGAAATAGTGTATGCAATTAGGTATATAGTATCATCACTGAGTGATCCGAACTCGGATAGGGGAAGCAAACACAGACATCACAACACGTACCTTTACGTAGCTTCTAGGGGAGATGTCTCACCGTAGCTGTCAATCTGATCAAAAGACGTGTTCAATGGCATTCAAACGAGAAAAAACGCGGCTGAATTGGTTAATCCATAGGGTTTTAACGTCTCTGTATAACAATTTCTCATTTATAATCCATAATTCCATTTTTATGTAAAAATCGCAGAGCAAAAGTTAGCTACTAATGGTAGTCACCAGAGTGGCTGCTGCTTCCGGTGTTGGCTATGCGGCAGTCCAGCGCAGTCTAACACACACACATTACCAAATAAGGAGTGAGAGTGACACGTAGCCAAAACCGGAAGCTGCATACACTCTGGTGGCTACCATTAGCAGCTAACTTTTGTGCTCCGATTTTTACATAAAAATGGAATTATGGATTATAAACAATTGCTTCAAAGCCACATATACATTATCAACCTATGGATCAACCGATTCAGCCGCGTTTTTTCTCGTTCTAATACCATTGAACACGTATTTTGATCAGATTGACAGCTACGGTGAGACAATCTCCCGTAAAAGGTACGTGTTGTGATGTCTGTGTTTGCTTCCCCTGTTGCGAGATCGGATCGCTTAGATACTATACTTAAATAATCTGTGGAGTCTCAGCTTTAATCGGATATATATTGTAGGTGCAGTTTGGATAAGTAAAACTCTGTTATCCTCTTAAGGCAAGGCAAGTTTATTTATATAGCACTTTTCAACACAAGGCTATTCAAAGTGCTTTACAAAAAATGAAAGACATTAAGAAAATGGCATTTAAAATCAGTCATTAAAAAGAAAAGCTAATAAAAGAAACATTAAAAGAAAAATACATGGATAAAAGTTACAGTGCAGTCTAAGATATCAATTGTTCAACTAAACATTAAAAGAAAAAGTACATGGATAAAAGTTACAGTGCAGTCTAAGATATGAATAGTTCAATTAAAAGCAGCGACAAAAAGAAAAGTCTTCAGCCTGGATTTAAAAGTAGTCAGAGTTGCAGCGGACCTGCAGGTTTCTGGGAGTTTGTTCCAGATATTTGGAGCATAATAACTGAACGCTGCTTTACCATGTTTAGTTCTGACTCTGGGGACAGAAAGCTGACCAGTCCCTGAAGACCTGAGAGATCTGGATGGTTCATAATTTAGCAGGAGGTCAGAAATGTATTTTGGGCCTAAACCATTCAGTGCTTTATAAACCAGCAGCAGTATTTTGAAATCTATTATTTGACACACAGGAAGCCAGTGTAAAGACTTCAGAACAGGAGTGATGTGATCCACTTTCTTAGTGTTAGTGAGGACTCGAGCAGCGGCGTTCTGAATCAGCTGCAGCTTCCTAATATATTTTTTAGTGAGACCTGTGAAGACACCATTACAGTAGTCGAGTCTACTGAAGATAAAAGCATGGACAAGTTTTTCCAAATCCTGCTGTGACATTAGTCTTTTAATCCTAGATATATTCTTTAGGTGATAGTAGGCTGATTTAGTAACTGTTTTAATGGGACTGTTGAAACTCAGGTCAGAGTCCATGACTACACCTAGATTTCTGGCTTTATCTGTTGTTTTGAACATTGCACACTGAAGCTCAGCGCTAACTTTTATATGTTCTGACTTGGCTCCAAAAACCATTACCTCAGTTTTATCTTTGTTTAATTGGAGAAAGTTCTGACACATCCAGTCATTGATTTGTTCAATGCACTTACTCAGTGTTTGAATTGGAGCATAGTCTCCTGGTGAAATTGTTACGTAAATGTGTGTGTCATCTGCATAGCTATGGTAACTTATTTTGTTGTTTTTCATTATCTGAGCCAGTGGTAGCATGTAGATGTTAAAGAGAAGAGGCCTCAAGAAGTCCCGCGCACCTTGTCTTAGGCCCCACGGACCCGAAATCGCGTCATTTGCAGGAAACAACGTCTAAGGAACCTTAATATTTAATAAACTATGAATATTTTATATCCATATAACGGGAAAAAAAACTAATTTAACTGATCGTTTTCATTTTTTTTTCTCCAAAAAAAAAAACACACAATGCTAACAGTGAGCCTCTGAATTAGCCACGAGCGAAAAATGCTAACCTATTACTGCACTCCTAGCTCCCTTATTACTTATCCTAGCTCCACATCCAACACATTGTTTATCACCGTAAAGCCACAGAATCTAACGGTGCCCACCTCAACACTGCAAGATACAAACTCGCGAGGTTATCAACAAAAACGTACATCAAAACAAGTGGCGCTAGCTACTAACATGCCCTAGGCTAACATAGCTCTTTGTCTGGTCTAAACTGGTTTTCAAAGGCATTGCTATCCGCGTGAGGTAGCATGGACCTGCTTCATTAGCTTAACTAGCATTAGCAATGCACACACCCACCGCGTGTTCCAATGAAAAGCATACAACGTCAACACATTTCCGTATAACACACCAATTGCGATATTACTCACGTTTGACAAAGTGGAGCAGGGTTTCTATGTACCGAGAAGTGGGTATTTTAATGAGTCTGTCGACGACAAAACCTCCGCGCACACACACAGCCAAGGCAAGCTACCTGAATTAAATCTCCCTAAACCGGCAATACCGGAAATGTGACATCCGGTTTGTCCTTCACAATAACGTTTTTCAAAATAAAGGTACATTTAATATTGACGTATCAAATTGATTCAAATGTCTTACACAACACATGTATCGAGACAATAAATGAACTGTTTATATAGTCGATCAACACCGTGTATGTTACTCATTACAGCAGGGGTGGGGAACCTCCGGCAGGAATACGGCCCGCAAGACCATTTGATACGGCCCTCGAGGTAATTTATAATAGCACAAGCAAAAAATGTAAGAAATCGAGATCGCAAAATAATTAAACAAGCGAGTGCCTGTTTTTCCTGGCCACGGTCAGGGTCCTTGAACACAACACGAGCCTAACGTGTCATTCCGTGGTATATGTCTTGTCTGACAGGGGTGCAGTTCTGACTGAGAGCACCAGAACGTTGCTCCGGGACTTAAAAAATGTCAGTACCCATAAGGAGCCGTACACATGCCACAGTTTTTGCATGGCTGTGTCTTTAGTTGAGAGCCCAGTGGCGATCTGTTCATCTGTCACACATACAGTCAATAACTTTGTTGTTATTAGCATCTGGTTAGCTAGCTATGCTAACGAATATAAGAAGCTTTTACTACAACCAGTGAGGTAAACGCACATCTTTATATGATCATTATAGTTATAAAAAACAAGAGAATAAAGGAAAAACAGGTATAAAATACTATACGATTAATAAACAAGAATACAGTTTGAAAGGAGAGTGATTTTTAAAATATCCATAAAGAAAAAGAAAATCTGCTTCCAGTTCTGTTTCATATGGGTGTTGAGAGATGTTTCCATAGATCTCTTCATGTTGCTCTCAAAGTGCACCAGATTGATGCTTTTAACGCCAACATTTAAAACAAAATCTTCCCGGGGGAACATGCCCCCGGACCCCCCTAGATGAGGTTAGGTCCCCCCCCCCCCACTTAAATCATGTTCACATGGATAGGATACTAAATACATTTGCACACATCTTGTGTCCATATCTTTCTGTTTTGGTGGTCACAACCGTGCACATGTATTTTAATTGAACTATTCATATCTTAGACTGCACTGTAACTTTTATCCATGCACTTTTTATTTTAATGTTTAATTGAACTATTCATATCTTAGACTGCACTGTAACTTTTATCCATGTATTTTTTCTTTTAATGTTTATTTTATTAGCTTTTCTTTTTAACAACTGATTTGAAATGCCATTTTCTTAATGTCTTTCATTTTTTGTAAAGCACTTTGAATTGCCTTGTGTTGAAAAGTGCTATATAAATAAACTTGCCTTGCATGCATGCGAGAGTCATGGTAAGATATCTGGATTAAGAGGTTGCTTTTTCTTTGCACAGCATGAAAGAAAGGCCAAATGAATGGGCTGTGATTTTAGTTTTTTTAAGCAGAGGTCAATAATTTGTACGGCCCTCGGAGGATGTTGTAAACATTGAAATGGCCCTTGAGAGGAAAAAGGTTCCCCACCCCTGCATTACAGGATAATCACATGACACTAAATCAGACCGGCTGTTCTCCTCAGTTTACATCCTGCTGGTTTAAATTATGTGTTCTATTGTATTGCATAGAAAGATGTGTTACTGTTTTGCTTGTAGTGGAAAGACTGTTTGTAGTCGTAGATAGAAAAACAAAGATGGAAAACATTTCACCATACATTGTTTATGACTTTTATATGTATTGGGTGTTTATGGTTCATGTGGGAAATTAATAAGCAGAGCTGTTGCTGGTAAATTTGTGTGCCATCATAATAGCAATGTGTATACAGCGTTTCGTGAATATCTGGAAAAATATGCGAGTAGTTTGGAGTCATTTGAGACATGTAAATCATCAAAAATGGTACATTCTCTGTTAGCTTACGTTCACCCCGATTGAGCTAGCAACTATTTTATTTTATCCATGATATTGGATATGGGCTTAACTTGTCCTGGAATGGAATTTTTCCGATCTTTTCCCGAGGAGGTGTTTGCGAAAATGCGCTGAAAATGCATGAATAACGCCGATTTTTCAAAATGGTAGACTTTCTGGGGGGCGGGGCTAATGGAAGCTATTTTGAAATATGTCCGCAATTCCATCAGTAATGTCTGTGGCAAGATTGGGGTAGTTTGGAGAAACTATATGTGACTATCGCACAATAGGGGGCGCTACTGAGCTGGTGTACAAAAATGTACGTTTTTTTTTCTACAGTCTGGAAAAAGGCGTGGGTTGTGACGTGTGTTCCAAGTTATCCATCCAAAAGTCATTTTAGCGATTTTGTGGCATTTAAATCGTCAAAATTGGTACATGTTCTGTTAGCTTACGAGCTCCCCGTTTGAGCAGTCGATTATTCATTCGTAATTTAGCATCGCATTGGATATGGGCTGATCTTGTCCTGGATCGGAATTTTTCCGATCATTTTCCTTAAAATGGACATATTTCAAAATGGCCGACTTAATAGGGGGCGTGGATAATGGAAGCCATTTTGAAATATGTCCGCATTTCCATGAGGAATCTCTGTGCCAAGTTTCGGCTAGTTCTAAGAAACTATATTTGACTACCGCACAATAGGGGGCGCTACTGAGCCATATTTGCTAAAACGTACGATTTTTTTCTACAGTCTGGAAAACGTTGTGGGCTGTGACATGCGTTCCAAATGTAAAGGCTGCAACTCATTTTTTCCCCTACTTATGTCTCGGTACATTTTTTAACCCTTCGATTTCGAGAAAAAACTGAATAGGACTCGCCCAAATCTTTCATTGGTTGCGACCCTTTAAATCTCAGTTTATACTCACCTTGCCAGTATGTCTATGACAACATATATTTGTTTAGGCCATCGGTTCTTGATATAAATTAGTTGTGTTTTTGGCACCCCCTATTGTCCGAAATGAACATTGTTTGTCGTGCCTATTTACCAAGACACACTGAACCTATCCATTGAAATCTGTGATATTTGGATACATTTTGGATGAATTGTGAGCATTTATGTGTAGGCCACACCTTTTTGCTAATACATTTTGATTGATGTTGGCCACATTTTTCCACACCTCGTGCTCATTTTACTGTTTTTCACATTATGCTAATTAAAAAAAAATCAAAGTAGGCGGAGCTTCGGGATTTCATGGGGATTTTTAGATAATATGTAGAACTGCTGCACCCGAATAAGTGTGCAAAATTGCAGGTCCGTCAGAGTCACGCTGCGACTTTGTAAATGTTTCGAAAAACTGCATTTACACAGGTGGCGCTAGAGAGCAAGTTGGACATTTTTCACCCATCAAATCCAGAATGTTAACATTTTCACCCGTCCTGCCGGCGTTGCTAAATGTCGCTACATGAATAGTGTCGTAACCCCCTCAAAAACAGGTCGAAAGTGCAGAACCGGTAAAATAATAATAAGAAAATCTGACGATTTCAATAGGTCTTTGCACTTCGTGCTCAGGCCCTAAATATATACAAATTAATATATGAATGAACAGATGAAGTTCGATATCCAGAACTTTAACAAACTCAGCCTTCATCTCTTCAGCAGCTGCAGTGTTATTTCCCGCCACTAGATGCCACTCCGGCTTGCTGCTTGATTACATCACATTTGTCGAATTCAAAAACCCTATGAGCGAGACTATTTCCCGCCGGGTGCGGTGGCGCGCGCCTGTAATCCAAGTTACTAGGAGGCTGAAGCTGGTGAAGCTTTTGAGCTCAGGAGACCTGAGCTGCAGCGGACTATGCCGATCGGGTGTCCGCACTAAGTACGGTATCGATATGGTGCGCCTGGGGGAGCTCGGGACCACCAGGTCGTCTAAGGAGGGGTGCATCGGCCAAGGCCGGAGACGGAGCAGGCCAAAGCCCCCGTGCCGCTCAGTAGTAGGATCGCGCCTGTGCATAGACGCTGTAGAGCAGCCTGTGCAATACAGCGGGACCCAGTCTTTTTAACTCAAAAATAAAATACTACAACAACATTATATTTTTCCACCACACAGCAGCTTCATCACTGTCTTTTTTAATTTTCTTATTCTCATGAAAAACCCTCACGAAGCAGCTGAACTGCGTGTCCTACACTGCCTCCACCTGGAGGAAACCTGAAACTACATCAACAACACTGATAGTCTTATAGTAAAACTGTACATTCAAAAATGCTGCAGCAGGACATACTTGTTGGTGGTTTATTATACTGAAATGTGGTACTGTAAACACTATAGTCTATAGTCTTTGTTAGTTAATATGTAAAGTGTTTACACATTTCTCATCTGATTGTCTTCATCTTGTTCTTTATTGGGGCTTCAGTTCTCTGTAATCTGTGTGTACAATGTGCCAACTCAGTGGCTCTATTAGAAAAGGTGCTTTGGTGAAGTGGCTAATATGATCACAATTGCTCGGGTGAACAAAGTTCATGCAGAGCAGGAAACTAATGAACATATCCCGCTGTTTTAAAAAACCTCATTCCAGTTTTGTATTGCTTTTAGCGTCTGTTAAGGGAAAAAATAATATATATAAATGCATACATTGAAGGTGTTCATCTCCAATTATACAGAATCAAATATTTTACCTGTAATCAGGATCAACTGGTGATGTGTTTGCTGCTCCTTTGGCGTTGTTGTAAGACAGGCGGATCTCATTTTCATACATCATGTAGTTGTCAAAGAACTATTTAACAACAAAACCGCATTAACATTTGACAAAAAAAACCTTTTGATATTTAAATGTGATTCACACTCACCGTTCTGGTGGTTCCACAGGTATCCACACTGAAGGAAAAATATGCAACGCGATCGTCGCTGAACTGTGGTGTGCAGGACTGGTCCTTTAGCGTCAGCTGACTTCCGTTCCGTTCCTCTCAAAAATTCTTGAGAAAGCGGTCGCAAAACAGCTGTGTGATTACTTAAAAAACAATGATTTATTTGAAGATTTTCAGTCTGGCTTTAGAACACATCATAGCACAGAGACAGCTCTGGTTAAAGTCACAAATGACATTCTAATAGCCTCTGACAAGGGACGTGTCTCTATTCTTGTTTTGCTCGATCTCAGTGCTGCATTTGATACTATCGACCATGATATCCTATTGCAAAGACTAGAGCACTTAGTTGGCATACAGGGAACTGCTTTAGACTGGTTTAGGTCCTATCTATCTGAACGCTCTCAGTTTGTACGTGTCAATGATGAATCTTCCACGCAAACCAAAGTTAGCCATGGAGTGCCACAGGGCTCAGTGCTCGGACCTATTTTGTTCACATTATATATGCTTCCGTTAGGCAATATTATAAGGAATCATTCTGTACATTTTCATTGTTATGCGGATGATACTCAACTATATTTATCAATCAAGCCTGATGAAATTAATCATCTAAATAAAATGCAAGACTGCCTTAAGGACTTAAAAACGTGGATGACCTTAAACTTTTTGATGTTAAACACGACCAAAACTGAAGTTATTGTACTTGGCCCGAAGAATCTACGAAACAAATTATCTAAGGATATATTAACCATGGATGGCATTAATTTGGCCTCCAGTGAGACTGTAAGGAATCTTGGTGTTATATTTGATCAGGATTTATCCTTTAACGCCCACATAAAATCAATGTCAAGGACCGCCTACTTCCATCTACGTAACATTGCAAAAATCAGGCATATCTTGCCTCAAAACGATGCAGAGAAACTAGTCCATGCATTTGTTACTTCAAGGCTGGATTATTGTAACTCTTTATTATCAGGGTGTACCAAGAAGTCAGTCAAGTTGCTTCAGCTGATTCAAAATGCTGCAGCTCGTGTACTAACCAGAGTTAGGAAAAGGGACCACATTACTCCTGTTCTGGCTGCCTTACACTGGCTCCCTATAGAACACAGGATAGAATTTAAAATTCTTCTTCTCGCCTACAAAGCCCTTAATGGGCAGGCGCCATCTTACCTTAAAGAACTCATTATACCCTACTGTCCTACTAGGGCATTGCGTTCCAAGAATGCAGGGTTGTTGGTTGTTCCTAGAGTCTCTAAAAGTACAATGGGAGCCAGAGCCTTTTCTTATCAAGCTCCACATTTGTGGGAATCAGCTTCCAGTTTGTGTTCGGGCGGCAGACACCCTATCCGTTTTTAAGAGTGCGCTTAAGACCTTCCTTTTTGATAAAGCTTATAGTTAGGGCTGATTAGATTCAGCCCCTAGTTTTGCTGATATAGGCTTAGTTTGTCGGGGGACATCTTACTTCTTCCTTCTCTCTGTCTATACCTGTGTACTCTCATGTTCCGATTAACCCAGCTTCCCCAAATGTCTTTCTTTTTGGTGTCTGTATACGCCGGGATCCGGAGTCATGGATGATCCTGCGCTCCTCTGTCCTGGATCTTGAGTCGTGGCTGTGGTCCTGGATCATAGGTCCTGGATGGATATCCTCGTGGATTCATCTTCCTATTATACACACATGCATTTCCAAACATTTGGACTACCTATGTTGCAAATGTATTATCTTTTCAATTTACACACGGCATCTATTGCACATCTGTCCGTCCTGGGAGAGGGATCCCTCCTCTGTTGCTCTCCCTGAGGTTTCTCCCATTTTTCCCTTTAAACTGTGGGTTTTCTTCGGAAGTTTTTCCTTGTACGATGTGAGGGTCTAAGGACAGAGGGTGTCGTATTGTCATACTGATATTTTGTACAAACTGTAAAGTCCACTGAGACAAATGTAACATTTGTGATATTGGGCTATATAAATAAACATTGATTGATTGATTGACTGACTTGGCTTCAGATTACGAGTCGATTCAACCTTCACAGCCACAGCGGTCATTGTGCCATTGGGGTGGCACTCTGGAGGAAGAAGCAGGCAATGTGTAAACACAAATCCATCAATTAAAGCAGCAAATATACTTACATGTTCCATCTTACCTGTTGCTTTTAAGGGGAAGTAGCAAGCCAGATAGAGATCAGCAAGCACCCAGTCGTTTGCACGATCCAACAGAAGCAGGTCAATTCTGGATTTGACTGATTCTGCAGTGAGCAGCTGTGGAAAAGAAAGTAAAGTTAGCCAATGCAGAAGATCTATGGTGGGATTTTGTAGTTTTGACATACCTCGAAAACAGCGTCCTTGGCAGTGTATGGCAGAATGAGGCTGAGGTGTGTGCCGTTCTCATAGAAATTGTAGTCTTCAGCCATCTCAGCCGTCAGCTCTCGAGGTCCAACGATAGCCTTGAAATTAGAGCCGTGACTCCCGAACTTCACGCTGATGTAAAACTGATTCTGGTCACAGGTGCCAGCCATGATGGGTAACACTAGAGCAGCAAAACATGCATTATCCATTTGATTGTGTAGCTTTTACTCTTATATATGTTTTATTTAATTTTAGAAAACACAATTTGCATGAAGATATTGTCAAAAGCAAATTCAATATGATCTCACCAATATCCTGCAGAGAGGCCTGCAGGTCGACCGGGGAGCGCAAAAGGAGTTTCTTCAGGCAGGACGATCAACCCCAAAGATCAGAGGGAGGAAGTAGGATGTAACCAAGCGCTCAGGATTCTGCAACAAATGAAATAAAAGCTCAGCAACACTGAAAATATGCTGGTACAAAGTGATATTTTGAATCTATAATGTCATACATGTTTTAAGACAACATCGGCATCAAAGGGCACTTGAAGAGAGAAGCTCTTGGAGCCATTAGCCAAGCTGTGTTCCTGGACTGTGAAGCCTTTGGCATTGCTCTCCTCAACAGTGAGGACCCCGGTGGAGAAGGTGATGTTCCTCAGCTCAACGTCATGGAGGAAGGTTCCCAAGAGAACGCTGAACACCCGAGTCTCTGGGACAGTGTCTGAGGAACAGAAAGTGGCAGGTTTACAACTTCTAAACCAGCCTCAACATTGATAGAGAAAAATTGAGTAGTTGGATTGAGTGCTATTTAAAAAAACAAAAAAGTGCCCTTTGTAAGCAAAAGTAGATTTTGTACTTGGCTTCAAATCCCATCCAAACACACCATTTTGCAAAAACTGAAGACTTTATTTAATGGGTTTAGCAGTCTTTAGGATATATCCGAGCAAGCCCGAGTTCAAATGTCATTTTTTTCATACCTACTAGAAAATGTGACTTACCATCTTGGATTTGGGGAGATTGAGGCATCAGAGGGGTCATGATGGGGAACAAAACCTTGTATCTGGTATCATCTTGGGTGTCATATTCTCTCCACAGTACCTCAAGCATGGGCTCCACAAAGTAGGTGATGTGGTACTGGTAATCTGGGGCATGGCTCTGCAATAATTCATGACATTTCAATAAAACATGCAAATGCACTAGTGACTCTTGCATTTCTAATCTAGAGATTTCCCCAACCTTGTAGTAACCATCAGGCGAGCCCACTGGGATCTCGACGACGATGTGGAAGTCTATGGTGCTCAGTGTGTACCCCCGTGCGGCCATCTGAGATCTATCAAGCCTCTTCCCGTTGATTCCCATGTGCATTTCTGAGACTGTAATTCTGCCGTCCAACAGAGGAGTCACACGGCGAGGTACGTGCCAAGAGATCATATCCTCGGTGAAGAGGACGCCACCTGTTAATGACAAAATGGAGCTGTTGAGGTTAACTGTGCAACAATTAAGCTTACTGTGAAGGCAATATGTTGCTCAGGACTCACCTTTGGGACAAGCAGCTGCCAAGTTCACTACATTCAGACCCCTGTGGTGCCATGTAGTAGGGCGCTCACCCTGAAAACTTCCATGGGGACTCCAGCCACCATAAAGAGAGGAGAGGTTTAATATAATTGACAAGGAGGGAAAGGAAAGAAACACTGTATAGGAGTGTGTTGCTTACATCCTCTGAATAAGTCTCTGCTGTATTGTACGGGCTTCGCATAACCAGGCGACTAGAGGAAGTTTTGGCAGCGTAGCCGGCTTGTTCAGCCTCTTGCAACACCATGGCCACTGGTTCTGGGGTGTAAAACGTCATCTTCCAGATACCTTGTGATGCACCAGAGGCCTACAGGAAAGAACAAATAATAATTAAATCCTCATTGGTGTAGGGAGGAATTAAACTGTAGTATCTGAACAGTTTAATTCAACATACTTCAAGATTGGCGTTGAGCTTCTCGTCTTTACCATCCCAAGTCTGACCCTTAGCTTCAGCATCAAGGTTAGCCATGTGGTGCGAAACCTAAAACAGAAAATGGTGGTTTTAGCATTAGTTTCCATACACACAAGATGGTGGACTCATCAATGTAAAGATGACCTACTTCCATGTAGTTCCTGTCGCAGAGGATCTCCCTGGAGGCCCAGCGTGTGTAGCTGCAAGTCTGAGACACATCATGACTGACCACGTCTGATGGATTCTCGCCATACATCTTGAGTCTCAAGCCAACGTTAAATGTAGCATCATCCTATAAATATAAAAAAAACTAAATTAAGTAAAACTGCCTAATATTCTTTGGTTCCAGCTTCTTTGTCATTGAAAATGTAATATCCTTGCCTTCAGGGACACATTTGAAGTCTAAATGGATATTTGTGTATGTAACAAACAAGTCAAGAAAGTACCTAGTAGATTAATTGAGGAATACAGTTTTGAGTGGAGCAGTGCTAATATTTAGGGATGTACCAAACAAAAAAGGGAAATGTACTTGGGTCTTTTAACGGTAAGGGGTTACAAATAAATTCAGGGAAACACAAAAATGGGAGCAACCATGTGTTTGTTGAGCCATTAATTCAGTCACTTGACAGAATTAGCACAGCTAAACTTGGTAGAAAATTACATTGAATGCTGTTAAACCACTTTAGCTCAAAACAAACCTTGTTGTCCACAAAGCAGCCCATCAGGAGGTGTAGATTCTGGTGTTACCCCACGGGTCAGACTCCATGCTGTATCCACACTGAGCAGCCATGCTAGGTGTTAACAAAATGTGCTTGGTGCCATCTGAGGGGAGAAAATAAGCTTTGTCAGGGACCCCTTTCCTCAGTGATCAGCTGCATTATTAGCAGTTAATACTTACTGATAGCCTACACCTCAAGCTGGTTTCCCACTGCTAAAGCCTTGTCCAACGACAGTCTCATTACATTTGCGGCACAGTCAGACCTTAACCCACTGCCTGTTAAAAGAAAAGGCTTGTGAGGAGAATGTAAACCGACTTAATATGCTGTGTAAAATGACTTAATGAGAATTGAAGCTTACTTGACTGCGAATGTAGCTTCACATTAGGCCTGGCTTGACACAAGATGATAGCTGCAGCCATCCATAACAAACTTGAACACATAAAACACATCATTTAGAGACAATTAAGTACACACATAGAAATAAATCTACAAGAAATGTAACTTACATGCTCCCAAGCCTCAGCATGTTGCAGTTTGTAAGCAGTAAAACCAAAAAGAATATAGTCAGTATCAGAGCTTGGCAATGTCCAGCACACCTTCCAACAAAAACACAAGTCTAAAATGAAGGGGACTGGACGATTAACTGAGACATCAGCAGCTGCTTTATATTCCACTTAATGACAAAGCACAGGTGAGGCTTGTTTAGGATTCTCCACACACACGCACACACACACACACACACACACACACACACACACACACACACACACACACACACACACAACACACACACACACACACACACACACACACACACACACACACACACACACACACACACACACACACACAGTGGGTGTCTGACTGTATCCATGCATGTTTGACTGTCTGCAGGTGAAAACGTATCACTACTACCTGTCCCAAGTGAACCTGCTGCTACACAATCTGCAGGAGAGACATTGATCCAAACACACACACACACAGTGGGTGTCTAACTGTGTCCATGCATGTTTGACTGTGTGTGCATGCAGGTGAAAACGTATCAATACCAATCCCAAGTGAACCTGCTGCTACACAATCTGCAGGGGAAACATTGATCCCGAGTACCACAACACAGTCTGCAGCACGTGACGCCACAAAGGCAGCAGCTGTTGACCCTGCCGACTGGCCATCCATGTCTGATAAGGTAAGAACAGAGTTTGTGAGCAGAGGACCCTATCAGGCAAAACCACACTTAATTTTTCCAAAACGACAGGATGGGAGAAGCTGCCACCACCAATACTTTTATAGAAAACTGGTAAATGGGGAAAGAATCAAGAGAAGCTGGCTATTGTACTCACAGAAAAACGACAGCCTTTACTGTTTTTGCTGCAAGCTGTTCTCCCAGAAGGAATACAAATTAATCAGTGCAGGACTAAATGACTGGAAAAATTGCCACCAATTACTGAAAACACACGAAAACACTCCAGAACATACTAAACACATGGAATCATGGAAACAGTTAGAGTTTCGATTACAAAAGAGGAAAACTATTGATAGGACTGAGATGGCGCTTACAAACATAGAAAGGAAGAGATGGCGTGAGTTGGTAACAAGGTTGGTCGCCATCATTCAATCATTAGCTGAGAGAAACATGGGCCTCAGGGGAACATGTGACACACTCAACAAACCCAACAATGGCAACTTCCTTAAAGAAGTGGAGCTGATGGCAATGTTTGACCCTGTAATGAAAGAACACGTTGCTAAAGTCAAAAGGGGTGCAAGCCATACCACATATCTCGGAAAAAATATTCAAAATGAACTCATTGAATGTATCGGTGAGAGAATCAGTACCCACATGATTGAAGAAATTAAGAAGGCTAAATATTATTCCGTCATTCTGGACTGCACACCTGACATTAGCCACACAGAGCAGTTATCAGTCATCTTAAGGATTGTTACAATGGAGAAGATGCCACAAGTTAAGGAACACTTCATGGGGTTCCTTGTTGCTGAGGAATCAACTGGCGAGAGTTTGTCATCCCTCATCCTGGATAGGCTCCAATAACTGAACATCCCCTTTGAGGACTGTAGGGGACAGTCTTATGAGAATGGTGCCAATATGCGAGGGAAAAACAAAGGAGTTCAGGCCAGGTTACTTGAACTAAACCCGAGGGCACTATTCGTGCCATGTGGCGCACACACTCTCAATCTGGTGTTAGCTGATGCAGCGAAAAGCTCCCAAGATGCCACTGGATACTTTGGCTACCTCCAAAAGCTTTTTACATTGTTTTCAGCATCCACAAAGCGCTGGGACATTTTGAAGAGCCATGTCACCACTACCTTGAAATCATGGTCTGAAAACCAGGTGGGAGAGCCGGGTCAACAGTGTGGAAGCTGTGCGATATCAGGCTCAACATGTTCGAGATGCACTTTTGGAGGTGAGGGACAAGGCCACTGACATGATGATCAAAATAGAGGCACAGTCTTTGGCTGAGGAAGTGGGGTCCTACCGCTTCTCCATTTGCACTGTGGTGTGGTACGACATCCTTAGTAAAGTCAAATAGGTCAGTAAGGTCATGCAGTCTGTGTCAACAGTCTGTGTCAATGCAACTTGACATCGCAGTTGACCTCCTGAGAAAGACAAAAGCCACCCTGGAAGACTACAGAGCCACTGGATTTGCCTCTGCTCAGATCAGTGCTAAAGACATGTGTGAGAACATGGATGTGGATGCTGTCCTCAAGGAGAAGAGGCTGAGGTCAACCAAGAGGCAGTTCTCTTATGAAGTACCTGATGAGCCAATGGCAAATGCCCTAAAAAAGATGGAAGTTACATTTTTCAACAGGGTGGTTGATGTTTGCATCACTTCCCTCAATGAGCGTTTTGAACACCTGGAAGAAGTTCAGGCAAAGTTTGGGGTGCTTGTCAACTTCCCCGAACTGCCCAGAAACGAGCTGACAAAGCAGTGTCAAACACTGAGCAACACCCTGAGCTCTGGCGGACAGTCAGACATAGATGGAAAAGAGTTGGCACTGGAGCTGATGAACTTTCCAACTCTCCCCGCACCCACAATGACCAATGGGGGGGGGGGCGCCAGCTAAAATCTCACCTAGGGCTGCAAATTGTCTAGAGAGTGTGTGCACCAGTCTGCCTTGATCTATGTATTCATGTCTGTGACTCTCACAGTAGCCTATCTGCTGCCCACAGCTGTTTTATAGAAGGAAAACCTCCTTCACTTCATGACATCTCTGCAGCACCAGGAGGCAGCGGGAGGGTTAACTCAGCCTCTGAGAAGAGGAGCGTGCAGTGCCTTTCACGCACCGCCTTCGCTGTGTTTACCTCAGAATCATAAGGCTAAGAGCGACCGCAGGCTGATGTGTTATAACCACACACACCTCTACACACACACGACTTAAACGCAGACTTTTGTTCCTCCATGTTTCGTTATTGTTCCACTGAGCGGACCCGCCCCCTTTTTTTCAAACGCTCCATTTTGGTCCATCTG
>NW_022990088.1:379241-395853 GCF_902827175.1 Gymnodraco acuticeps | reverse complement strand
ATTGGTCTATTTGTTTTGTAAAGGACTCGTCATGTATACTCTACTCTACTCTAAATAAAGCACAGGCTGAAAGGACATGTGACATAAGAGTATCGTAGAAGCAGCGAAAACATGTTGTGACACAGGTAATACTGAGGAATGTCATTCTTTATATCGAGACTATAAGTGCCGTTTCATACCAGAGGACAGGGGCGGTTCCAGGGGGGGCCAGTGCATTTATTGTGCCCCCCTCAGAAAATAACTGGCCCCCCAGTGGCCCCCCCAGTCAAATTGGTCTAGAACCGCCACTGCCAGAGGAGCTGTCATAACAGAAGATGTATGTATTATAAATTGTTACACAGAGTAAAGTATCTCTCTGCCAGAACGTACTGTCCTGTTTCCCTTTCTGGAAAAACCTCAGTACTTTTTTCCTGAAACTATCACTACGTCCGTACTTAAGTATATGAGGATGAGCTTCTTAGTGGACTAATTGTTTTGATTTAAATACACAGGCTTTGTTCTCATATGCACAATAGGTACAGTGTAGTTTGGCAATGAAAGCCTTGACGGTTGAAGGCCCTATTATGGCTGTGGTCCCTCCAGAGGGAGTTTCTCTCCCACACACCCAACATACAACATAGATAAGACATACAATGAAATAAAAGAAAACTGTACAAGTATCACAATGGTGCAGAAATAATGAATTACTTCCTTAAAGAGCTAATACCAGTTTAAGAAATGGGACTGTCATTGGTATGTCGAGAGAGAAAATTACTCTTAACCAAAGAGACATTAAATCTGTTGCATTATTCCTTTATCAGAAGCTTGTTGTGTCGTCATCTTCTACTGTAGCAGACTGCGATCCCATTGTAATCTGAAATGTCTTAGGATAAAAGTATCTTGTTGTGTCCTCGCCAGAGCCACAAGTATCTTGTTTGGTTCTATGAGATCTTTGTTTTCTAACACTTTATCAGCTCTGCTTCTTTAGCAGCTCGCCCATCAGATGAAGGATGACATACCATATCAGGGCTATTCAATTAGTTTGGAATGGGGCCGGTTGATGAAAATGATCCAAAGCAAGGGGCCGGGAAAAAGAATCATATTAAGAGCTTCAAATGCAGTAAATACTACAACAGCATAGTGCAGTGCATATAGTGTTTAATTAAATCAAACAACATAGCCCCAAGGCCTTTCTAGATCTAAATGGCAAGTTCAGAACTCAGTAGGCCGACATGTGAAGCTAATTTAACCATCAACATCATTTAATTTAGGTGAAATGAACTAATCATTCACACAGAGATGCAATAAATGACAGGAGTTGTCACTACAGTAGCTAGTACTTGTGTTCGAAACCCGAGCCCGCAGAAGTTTTCAGGCATTGTCTTCCCCTCTATCTCTCAATGTCTTCCCCTCTCTGGAATAAAGGCACTCTGGCCCAGTAGATTACTTTTCAACATTATACTCAAAGGGCCAGTAAATATCACCCCGGGGCCGGATTTGGCCCGCGGGCCGCCAATTGAATAGCACTGACATACAGATTTGAATGGTACTTTAAAGCGTGTTGCAATGGAGATTAAATCATTTACTTAAAGAAGCAAGTCATCATTGAAGCCTAGTTGTATGTGAGCTGCTGTGTTCAACAACATGGAGAGCGTGTAAAGTGTGTGTTGTTCCAGTGGCTGTGGTTCACATTAGTGTTTTATGTGTCATTAATTGAACACGCAGCAATTAGTGAGTCTGGTCTTTGTTAACGTTTGGCTGAGAGCCACCGGCACATCACTGGCTACACCAGAACCATTGCTACTGTCTACATGTCGCTTTACATATTAGCACTTTGTTCTTTAACAATATATAACGTTATCATCTCAGTCATATTCAAAAGACGTCACCTCAACTATGTTCTGAGTTATGCTGAGATTGATGTGAAGTAAGTTTACCTTATTTAAGTAGAAGAACATCGATGTCAAATTAAATGGAAAGCAAGAAAAAATATAAATTAGTTTGCTCAATTTAATTACTCCCGATTTATCAGGTGCAACAAAATCAAAGTGAGAATGAGGTAAATGTCAAACATGCCCTCAGTCCCAATCCTGAAGTGTCTTTTCGGAACAAATAAAAATCACCTGTGTGGCTGGAGCAGAGTCGTAAATGATGTTTACCTGTTTATCCTTTTCACCTCTTATTTCAACATTTATGAGTTACATGTTATGGTGAAAGTTTAGTAAATGATAGAATAGTGAAGGAACGTGTGCAACTTCAAACCAAAATACAGCAAAAATCTGACAATTGAATATTTTGTTGTCAATTATGTCAATAACTTCTATTCTTACATTAATAAGAATTCAAGGGCTGTCCGGTGTACGTACGGGGATCTAGCAGGCGTGATAAAAACAAAAATACTTTGTAACCTGATTAACTGTTATAGATGTTTAGTTTAACACACATTTTTGATCATATCTGTCGGTGAGATTGTAATTTCTCAGCTAAGAAAAGACAGCAAAGATGTGTTTTAATTATTGACAGTATTACTTAAGATGTAGATAAAAATGTTGACGTATGGAATGGAAGACAAAAAGGCAGTATTCATGTTCATCATACATGTGAACAATTTGCAAACACGCTTTTTTAATCAGAACCATTTTTACCTCTTGACATCTGTGGAAGTGTTTAATACACACACACACACACACACACACACACACACCCACACAACACACACACACACACACCACACACACACAACACACACACACACACACACACACACACACACACACACACACACACACACACACAGTAATGGTTCCATGTTGGATGGGAACGTAGCCTCGGGGTGTATTATATTTTAAAAGCAGTGTCTGACTAAACAAAGCTACCTGAGCAGCTGACAGTCCTCCTCCCCTCGGGCAAAACAAACACCGGACGACTCCTCCTCTCCTCTTTGAGACTTGACTGAACTTGACCACACAGACAAAGACTTCTGCTTTCTCTGGGGAAGCTCTGCAGATTCAAGGCCGCACCCTGAACCTACCGCTGTGTGTGAGACTAATAAAGTCTACAAACAGAAACCTGCAGGTGTTTCTTTGACTTGTGGTATGTTCGAGGCCTCAGTCTGACTTCATCTGGGTGTACTTGGAGTTAAAGTGGTAACAAAAGAGGTTAGTATCAGATCAAATGCAGCACAGAACCAAGCAGAAAGCTCGATTAAAGCCCTTGTGAATTAGAAATAGTCTACAATTTCGCACTTTTTTTATAGCAAAGATCAAATATTGGCTTTTAGCCTGTCCCCAGTTTGACACCGGCCTCATAGCAACAGTCTCCATGTACGCTAGGTTTGAGATACTTTTACATTTTGTTCAGCAGGATAATCTCTACATGTTAACACTAACACCACCTTTATGGCTTTTGAAGCAATTGCCACAAGTATAAATCTAAAGTTAGGCAACAAACTAAATACATCACTATCACATGACTTCATGTCACCAGCGCTAAGCTAACGGCAGCTAATGTTTGGTTTAATGACGTTTAGTCGTCTCATTTGGACACTTGTCAACAACCGCCGTTTTAAAATTCACTAGTGGGGTATTTACTCCACGTAGTTTGTCGTTTGTCGTGTTTACCATTGACCTTATTTAAGGCATCTAACCAAAAACTAATACAAAAATGGTTGACTTTGAGACGAGGGGACACGGAAGAGCTTAACCTGTTAAACCCCATCCGCCGCCGGAAAAACGCATCATCTGCAGGAAACGGCGTCTGAGGGCTTCTTAATATGTAATAAACTATGAATGTTTCATATCCATGTAACGGGAAGAAACTCAGCTAACTGATGATATGAACCATTTTTAGCAAAAATAAACACGAGACTAACGCTAAGCCTCTGAATTAGCCCTGAGCGAAAAAATGCTAATGCCGTTAGCACAGAACTCACTCAAAACCCTTATTACTTATCGTAAATGCAAATCTAACATATCGATTAGCATCGTGAGATTACACAGAATCGATGGGTATCTGTATCATCACTCCATGATCAGAACTCGCAACATTATAAACAAAAACAGACAACACATGGGATTAGGTAGCAAACACGGCAATATGTCTTACCTTTGTCGTTGTCTGATCAAAAGTGATCTTCAATGGCATTAAAACGATAAAAACGCTGCTGAAGGTTAATCCATATTAATCCAATGTGTCTGTCACTTTGAAATGATTTCTGATAATCCATCAGCAATAAAACTAGTTTTCAGATTTCAGAGCGTAAAATCGCTTTGGGCAAACTGCGTGCGCATAGCCCTCATTTCTCCATGGTAACTTGGTGTGTATGTGGAAATTCCCCTTCGATTCACCAAAATCGACCAATGGGTTCCAGAGAAATTGATTCTGACTTTTCTACATCCAACTCACAGGTTTATCATTACTTTGAGAAAAAAGGTTATTAATGTTCCCCTTTTAGAAGTGTAGTTATGGTCGTTTGTTCTGGAAATGTCCTTTTTGAGCCGGAGACCTGGAAAACAGGCTTGGGGCTTAACAGGTTAATTACTGACTCATTTCCAGGTTTAGGACTCCACTGTGATACCCGGAGGAGATGTATGTTAAAACCAAAATGTCTGAATCATTCGAGCCAAACATTAAACAAACGTACCCTTTCTGATCCCTAGTACAAAGTCAGTGTAATGTCTGATTGAGCCCATGAGTGGATACCGACGCTCACCACCTCATCTTATCTGATCTAACCCCTCACTGTCGTCTTAGACTCGGTTATTTTTGACCAAATTACGAGCCGGCGGTGTAGTCAGAGTCATGTCCTGCATCCTGTAGCTCAGGGGTGTCAAACTCAATTTCATCGCGGGCCACATTAGCATTATGGATGCTATAGTATTAGCACTCAAAGGGCCGGTTGTAACTTTAAGACAATATAAATATATAAAATAATGTATTATATTACATTATTGCCTCTGCATTGGATTATTATCGGATAGGGTAATAACTTACGTCTGAATGCAGCAGTCTAGGGCAAATAATTACAAGTCTCTTCAGTGCGCATGTCACAAAATGAGATGCATTGTGGGATATGTAGTTTATGGGCAACCTGCTTCTGTAAATCGCCATGTAACCGTATAATAAACATATTATATTCTTTGCAAGCTCTTGCGGGGCCACATAAAATGAAGTCGCGGGCCGGATTTGGCCCCCGGGCCTTGAGTTTGACACCCCTGCTGTAGCTCGACCCGGCTGCAGCTCTTCGCCTCAACCAAACACACTACTTCCAGTTAGTTAAACAGCGTCCTGTTGTGTGCTACATGTTTTAAAGGGAGAGTCTGATAAACCTGCAGTCCTGACTCTCCAGATGTTTTTTTTTTAAAAGGGCTGAAAATGAAGTGTTGGAAGTGTTTGGGTTTTAATTTTGTGGGCTCAGCAGCTGTTTTCAGGGCTTATTTTGAAGTCTGTCAGCCTCTTGGATCTCAGGGATTTAGATCCTCAAAGCAGCTAGCTGTGAGTGTTTCACATCTCAGCCGCCTGATCCATGCATCCTGATGAGAAAATAAATAAAGAAGAGCTCCTGAATTCAGCTTTTCAAAAGGTTTCAGGGAGTAGAAACCTGAGAGGCTCTGAGAGAAGATGCTCAAAGCTCAAGTGGTTATTTCATATGGACTATTCATCTATTGGATTACCAGAAAACATGCTGTATTGTGACAGAGGTTATATGGCTTTTCTTATATAATCAGAAAGAAGATTTTATCGCCATGCCCTATATCTGTGTATTAAATATAAATCCCACCCTTTACATCTCAGATTTATTAGCTGAAATAAAGGGTTACAGATGCCTCAGGGACTGAAGACTTTTGTAGCCTGGAGGAATTTGCTTTATTCCTTTGATTGGGATTACTGCGGTGCCGCCCATCTACAGTACACAAGCAGCTTGAACCGCTCTCTGAAAACAAATATGCGTAGCTTGCAGAATCCCTACCTGTTCTTAGTTGTTGATAATGTTTCTCCTAGCAGTGTCAACGACTGAAATGCTTACGCTGCAAATGTCAGCATTTAACATTCTTGTTTTTATAGGCTTTTGTCCTCTGCTCACTGTGCGTAATGTTAAGGTGTCCTATAGAGGTAAACACTGTTTTCATGGCTGCTAATGACTGTTGTCTGTCAGCAACGTCAGAGCCCTCTGCATGTTCCTTTAGTGTTGGTGAGTCTGCAGGAGGCTTTGTGGCACTTTTCGTCTTTTACTGGCACACAAACATAACCAAAGAAGAAGAAGTGTGTGTCTGAAGGCGTTCACCCCCCACGTCTCATAAAAAGCAGATTTAGTCTCTCTGTTTATTTCTGATGATGAACAGCTTGGCTCTGCACACAAAGACAGAGCTTGTCTTGGCCTGAACTTTTTAACATCCCACATTTTTTAGGTGTTTTACCCTGACAGAAAGAGACTCACACACACGCACACACACACACACACACACACACACACACACGCACACACACACACACACACACACACACGCACACGCACACACCATGTATACATCACTTCAGGGGACATAACATTGACTTTCATGCATTTCCTGGAGACTTATCCTAACCTTAACCAACACATGCCTAACCCTAACCAAGTCTTCACCCTAAAATGAATGATTCCCCTCATGGGGACCTCCATTTTGTCCCCATAAGGGAGGCGAGTCCCCACACGTGACTGTGTAAACAGATTTAGGTCCCCACAAGTATAGTAATGCTAGGCCACACACACACACACACACACACACACACACACACACACACACGCTTACTTGAATCTTAAACTTCCTTTTTCCCCGTTTAGTACAGACTTTAGAGACAGTTAGTTGGAATGTATCTTCCATTCAAAGACAATGACTTCCCGTACTTTGTTCTACTATGTGTGTACTATGTGTGTACTATGTGTGTACTATGTGTGTACTACTAGGGAAGGAACCTAAGACCTAGGCTTCATTTAGTCACATTTCATCACAGAAAGATGTTTCACTTCTCTCGCCTGCTTATATATCTCGCACTGAGCTGCTGCTGTAATACTGGATGTTGCTACTGAAGGATCTCTAAATCACGCATCTATCTGGATTTCATAGATGAATCAAATCCTCCTAATCCATTGGTTTGATCCGGCTTCAAGTTAATGCATGCCTCTTGAAAGCACAATTAATCTTATGCAGTATTTAGTTCCTCAAATAGCGGTTTGATACTGACATTTATTACCGCTTCCTCTCTATTGAGTGTGCTTATTTCGCCTGCTGGGTATCTTCAGTATCTGTGTGTCAGCAGAGGAACACAGAAGAGCCTCAGTGTGTTGCGCTTCCCTCTCGTCTTATCAGGACAGTTTGAAATGCAGCCCTGAAGCAAATCATTCCTCATGAAAGACAGAAAATGGGACTGGCAGCGTTAACACCCTCACTGTCCCGGAGTAAATGATATCTCTGCTCGGGGGTAAAATGATATAAAAACGTGAGATGTTATCCTGTCTCTACTCAGTGGAAAAAACCCTCTTGCCTGATCAGCAGTTTGGTTTGTTTAGAGAAGCCGCTGTCACTCGGGAGGTTTCTCAGAGATACTGAGAGGTTCTCTCTGCTGGTTGTTTTTGTGGTTGTCCTGACGGTCTTATTGAAAGCATCACTTCTGTTGTTGACGGTGTGGTGAGGAGAGCTTTGCTGATGTGGAGTTTGAGAGACTGGAATCATGGTTGACCACAAACGTGCAGGTTTCTCTACACCAGCCTCACGTGACGTTACAACAAATGTGTGTGTTTGTGTGCCTGATTGATATTTAGACTTATACTTTCATATATAAAGTATGTTCTCCTGTACACCAATCAGTTGCATTGCATTTGTTGCTCCTCCCACATTTTACTCACATTTCTTTTCTTTCTTTTAATACTAAAGTTCTGCACCTCTTTGGAAGCAGAACAATCACGGCTAGAATTAAGGAGCCCTCTATCATGTCTTGTGTGCAGTGTTACACATTTGTAATCCCTTAACCCTCCTATTGTCTAGCGTTAATTTCGTCAGCTATTTTTTTTATTTAGTTTTAGTCTTAGTCCTGTGTTAAATTTCCTTTTTAGTTTTAGTCATATTTAGTCACCTTCATCCTGTTTTTATTTAGTCAAGTTTTAGTCGACTAAAAGTCTGAGCATTTTAGTCTTATTTTAGTCGAAGAAAACTAATTATTTTAGTCTACTTTTTGTCAATGAAAACTGTTGAGTCTTTTTTAGTCATCAGATTATATAGAACATTTCAGTCAAACTAGTCTAGCCAAAACCAATCATTTGTCATTTTAGTATATATAAATAAATAGGATTATATCTTGTCCTTATTTGATGAAAAACACAGGTTGAATGATTTAGAAGCTTTGCAGAGAGTATCTGCTCAGGTTTGTGGTGTTTTGACCAGCTGTGTTTTGGCCACATTGCTTCCCTTCTGATAAAACAATGCATTCGCTTTTTTTCTCCGCCTCATTGTAGCGAAAATGGGCCCAAATATCACATCGTTTCTTTCTCCCAAGCAGTGGTGGCTTTAGACTTTTTCGTTGTCAGTCATTTTGACGGACAGGATCGTAACATTTCCGTCATAATCCATTATTACCCGTCGAGTGCACAAATCACTCACTCGCGCTGACGGGGGGGTATTTGGTTAACGCGAGTGCGACCACTGCTCCCAAGCCCTGTTGTTGACATTTCATTTTATGTAAGGTTCGTTAGACCATGAGTTAGACCCGAGTCTTCCAGACAGTTCACAGTGTGCCGCTGCCCGGTGTAATTCAAATACAAATTAAAGAGACTTCTGACTCTCAAGGAAGTTTCCATAAGGGAACAACAATCTGCTTTGTGATTTGTATCAACTCCAATTTCTTATGGATTTGGATTTGGCTTCGGCTACACCTTTCCTTTAAGTTTCCTTTAAACATCAAAATCAGGTCAGTCGTTTTTTCATAATATTCCTGACAAAAAAGCAAACAAACCCAAAACAGAGCCTTCTGCTGGAGCTAACAACCATGCCTTCAGCTCGGCACAGAGTGACCTCGGAATAAATGCATCTAAACATCTTTAATTTCTCTCCGTATGTTTTTATTTCTCAAACACACAGAAAGTAACCAGCCTGCGAAGCGGTCTAAGACCAAACAGTAATCTGCTCGCAGCGCAGCGTGTAATTAGCAGCAGTGTTTCTGAGATATTGTTCTGCTGTCACAGCTCTCCTTTAAAATCACACACTCATATTCTGCTTCCTTCCCAGGGGCCGGGAGGGGCCGCACGATATATTTATCTAGCCCAAGCTTCTCTGAAATTAATACACAAAGCATTCTGTCATTTCACATACTGGCTTTTTTTTTAAACTAAATTGGACAAGGAAGCACCGACCACTCAAACTAGATGTGGTGTTATTGACAGGAATGCCAAAACGCCTATGTTGTGTATAGTGGCACATTTAAGAACCCTTTTAGATACTCTAACTACTATTACTACACTCGGTCTATCACAAGACCACCTCTGTGAATACTGTTGAATTAAACTACACTGGACTGCAATGGTGACATCATGTTGCTGCAGGTAAAAGGTGTCTATCATATAGCTCAAGATATCAAACATTTATCTCAACGAAATGACTTTAATAAGCAATTACGTTTAAAGAGGACACATTCTGCTGATGTTCAGGTGTATATCAGTATGTAGTGTCTCTACTTTAAAGAGTCCTCTCCTGCTGATGTTCAGGTGTATATCAGTATGTAGGGTCTCTACTTTAAAGAGTCCTCTCCTGCTTGATGTTCAGGTGTATATCAGTATGTAGTGTCTCTACTTTAAAGAGTCCTCTCCTGCTTGATGTTCAGGTGTATATCAGTATGTAGTGTCTCTACTTTAAAGAGTCCTCTCCTGCGGATGTTCAGGTGTATATCAGTATGTAGTGTCTCTACTTTAAAGAGTCCTCTCCTGCTGATGTTCAGGTGTATATCAGTATGTAGTGTCTCTACTTTAAAGAGTCCTCTCCTGCTGATGTTCAGGTGTATATCAGTATGTAGTGTCTCTACTTTAAAGAGTCCTCTCCTGCTGATGTTCAGGTGTATATCAGTATGTAGTGTCTCTACTTTAAAGAGTCCTCTCCTGCTGATGTTCAGGTGTATATCAGTATGTAGTGTCTCTACTTTAAAGAGTCCTCTCCTGCTGATGTTCAGGTGTATATCAGTATGTAGTGTCTCTACTTTAAAGAGTCCTCTCCTGCTGATGTTCAGGTGTATATCAGTATGTAGTGTCTCTACTTTAAAGAGTCCTCTCCTGCTGATGTTCAGGTGTATATCAGTATGTAGTGTCTCTACTTTAAAGACGTCCTCTCCTGCTGATGTTCAGGTGTATATCAGTATGTAGTGTCTCTACTTTAAAGAGTCCTCTCCTGCTGAAGTTCAGGTGTATATCAGTATGTAGTGTCTCTACTTTAAAGAGTCCTCTCCTGCTGAAGTTCAGGTGTATATCAGTATGTAGTGTCTCTACTTTAAAGAGTCCCCTCCTGCTGATGTTCAGGTGTATATCAGTATGTACTGTCTCTACTTTAAAGAGTCCTCTCCTGCTGAATGTTCAGGTGTATATCAGTATGTAGTGTCTCTACTTTAAAGAGTCCTCTCCTGCTGATAGTTCAGGTGTATATCAGTATGTAGTGTCTCTACTTTAAAGAGTCCTCTCCTGCTGATGTTCAGGTGTATATCAGTATGTAGTGTCTCTACTTAAAGAGTCCTCTCCTGCTGATGTTCAGGGTATATCAGTATGTAGTGTCTCTACTTTAAAGAGTCCTCTCCCTGCTGATGTTCAGGTGTATATCAGTATGTAGTGTCTCTACTTTAAAGAGTCCTCTCCTGCTGATGTTCAGGTGTATATCAGTATGTAGTGTCTCTACTTTAAAGAGTCCTCTCCTGCTGATGTTCAGGTGTATATCAGTATGTAGTGTCTCTACTTTAAAGAGTCCTCTCCTGCTGATGTTCAGGTGTATATCAGTATGTAGTGTCTCTACTTTAAAGAGTCCTCTCCTGCTGATGTTCAGGTGTATATCAGTATGTAGTGTCTCTACTTTAAAGAGTCCTCTCTGCTGATGTTCAGGTGTATATCAGTATGTAGTGTCTCTACTTTAAAGAGTCCTCTCCTGCTTGATGTTCAGGTGTATATCAGTATGTAGTGTTTCTACTTTAAAGAGTCCTCTCCTGCTGATGTTCAGGTGTATATCAGTATGTAGTGTCTCTACTTTAAAGAGTCCTCTCCTGCTGATGTTCAGGTGTATATCAGTATGTAGTGTCTCTACTTTAAAGAGTCCTCTCCTGCTGATGTTCAGGTGTATATCAGTATGTAGTGTCTCTACTTTAAAGAGTCCTCTCCTGCTGATGTTCAGGTGTATATCAGTATGTAGTGTCTCTACTTTAAAGAGTCCTTCTCTGCTGATGTTCAGGTGTATATTCAGTATGTAGTGTCTCTACTTTAAAGAGTCCTCTCCTGCTGATGTTCAGGTGTATATCAGTATGTTAGTGTCTCTACTTTAAAGAGTCCTCTCCTGCTGATGTTCAGGTGTATATCAGTATGTAGTGTCTCTACTTTAAAGAGTCCTCTCCTGCTGATGTTCAGGTGTAGTATCAGTATGTAGTGTCTCTACTTTAAAAGAGTCCTCTCCTGCTGATGGTCAGGTGTATATCAGTATGTTAGTGTCTCTACTTTAAGAGTCCTCTCCTGCTGATGTTTCAGGGTGTATATCAGTATGTAGTGTCTCTACTCTGACATGTCTCCATGCTTAATGTTCAAAAAGCTCTTATTTTTCTCATACTGCCTTGTGGCTGCAGCACCTCTTTTCACCCTCTGTCTGAAACCAGAGCCCAGTCTGCTCTGATTGGTTAGCTGGCCGGCTCTGTTGTGATTGGTCAACCGCTTAGGCTAAGGGGCGGGACATCTCTATCACGAACACTGTGTTGGAGCGCTAGCCAAAAGAACCGTAATTGTTGCATTGTGATGTCACTATGTTCAGGAAGTAAACAAATGAGTCCAATGGAGGCGTTTCAGCGGTTAACTACGGAAACCTTCCAGAAAAGACTGTCCAAAAGTATGTGTCATTGTCCCCATTTTAAACTATTACAACCACAGCGTCCTGCTTCAACCAATATATACAAAATAACTAAAGTATCCTCTTCAACATAACACACCGTGTTCATTCAGAATATAAGTGAGGTCCCGATCTCTTTTCATTGAGGCAGTGGCATTCAGTTTGAAACGGAGGACTGTATACCCTTCAGTTTGAAACAGAGGACTGTATACCCTTCAGTTTGAAACAGAGGACTGTATACCCTTCAGTTTGAAACAGAGGACTGTATACCCTTCAGTTTGAAACAGAGGACTGTATACCCTTCAGTTTGAAACAGAGGACTGTATACCCTTCAGTTTGAAACAGACCGCTCCTCTGGTTCAATATTTACCTTTTTATAATCCATATTTTTGTAGCAGTA
This sequence comes from Gymnodraco acuticeps, assembly GCF_902827175.1. NCBI lineage: Eukaryota > Metazoa > Chordata > Actinopteri > Perciformes > Bathydraconidae > Gymnodraco > Gymnodraco acuticeps. Next base: position 383,385 of record NW_022990088.1, on the reverse strand, counting down.
TTAATTGCAGGTTTGCTAATAAAGCAGTGCAGGATTTCCCACAGGACGTCCTGTGGGAAATCCTGCACTGCTTTATTAGCAAACCTGCAATTAATACTGCAGGCAGGAAGTGAAGCCTGTACGCCTTCTTCATCCTCCCCAGGGAGTTTTTGTCTCAAAGTGTACAAATTCTCGACAGGCGATTCAGGGTGCACCACAAGTATTTGAAATATTCAGTGAGGCCTTTCATCAGCTGAGAGCAGAAAATAGGGCAAAGCTTCAGAGTGCAACTGGAGATGTTAGAGGTTAGAGGGCACGTTTTCTTTACACACACACACACACACACACACACACACACACACACACACACACACACACACACACACCACACACACACACACCACACACACACACACACACACACACACACACACACAACCTCTGGGACACAGCAGCTCTTTGACCGTCGCTGCAGGAAGCGACTGTTTCTTTTTTGTACATCAACAGAGGGGAGGAGAGGGGGCTCTTCATCCCTCCATCCTCACCCTCCTCATGCTACCACTTCATATCTCACGCTGCATTCCCAATGAGGGTCACTGAGTTCAGAGCGACGTCGTCTGCAGCTTTGAGCATGTTTCATCCATGACTAGATAAAGAATCTTCCCTCGAAATCTATGTGTATCTGTCTGTTTCAAATCAGCAAGAAGCATGTTGCTTAAAAATGGCAAAGTTTAAATCCAAAAACAGCAAGTTGGAAAAACTCCAATTCACAAAACGAGACATAATGCCCAGTTCCTTTTTAAAGAGGCCCTATTCTGCTTTTTGGTGCTTTCCCTTTCCTGTATTGTTATATAGTTTTTGTGCATGTAGGATCAAATCCCTGAGTACCTCTAGAGGGAGTTTCCTCCATTGGACTCCTTTGTTTACTTCTGTAACATAATGACATCACTATGTGACACTTACGCTTCTATTGGCTAGCTCTCCAACACATTGTACGTGATAGGCTAAGGGGCATGACGTCTCTATCACAACAGAGCCGGCCAGCTAACCAATCAGAGCAGACTGGGCTCTGGTTTCAGACAGGGTGAAAAGAGGTGCTGCAGCACAGGCAGTATGAGACAAATAAAGAGCTTTTTGAACATTAAAGCATGGAGACATGTAGAGACACTACATACTGATATACACCTGAACATCAGCAGGAGAGGACTCTTTAAAGTAGAGACTCTACATACTGATATACACCTGAACATCAGCAGGAGAGGACTCTTTAAAGCAGAGACACTACATACTGATATACACCTGAACATCAGGCAGGAGAGGACTCTTTAAAGTAGAGACACTACATACTGATATACACCTGAACATCAGCAGGAGAGGACTCTTTAAAGTAGAGACACTACATACTGATATACACCTGAACATCAGCAGGAGAGGACTCTTAAAGTAGAGACTCTACATACTGATATACACCTGAACATCAGCAGGAGAGGACTCTTTAAAGCAGAGACACTACATACTGATATACACCTGAACATCAGCAGGAGAGGACTCTTTAAAGTAGAGACACTACATACTGATATACACATGAAACATCAGCAGGAGAGGACTCTTTAAAGTAGAGACACTACATACTGATATACACCTGAACATCAGCAGAGGAGGACTCTTTAAAGTAGAGACTCTACATACTGATATATACCTGAACATCAGCAGGAGAGGACTCTTTAAAGTAGAGACACTACATACTGATATACACACCTGAACATCAGCAGGAGAGGACTCTTTAAAGTAGAGACACTACATACTGATATACACCTGAACATCAGCAGGAGAGGACTCTTTAAAGTAGAGACACTACATACTGATATACACCTGAACATCAGCAGGAGAGGACTCTTTAAAGTAGAGACTCTACATACTGATATACACCTGAACATCAGCAGGAGAGGACTCTTTAAAGTAGAGACACTACATACTGATATACACCTGAACATCAGCAGGAGAGGACTCTTTAAAGCAGAGACACTACATACTGATATACAACCTGAACATCAGCAGGAGAGGACTCTTTAAAGTAGAGACACTACACACTGATATACACCTGAACATCAGCAGGAGAGGACTCTTTAAAGTAGAGACACTACATACTGATATACACCTGAACATCAGCAGGAGAGGACTCTTTAAAGTAGAGACACTACATACTGATATACACCTGAACATCAGCAGGAGAGGACTCTTTAAAGTAGAGACACTACTGATATACACCTGAACATCAGCAGGAGAGGACTCTTTAACGTAGAGACACTACATACTGATATACACCTGAACATCAGCAGGAGAGGACTCTTTAAAACAATAGGAGCAGGTTTGTAGACATTTGAAGGACAACACATCTGTGTCTCACTTGTTTCCCCCCTCACAAAGCATGCAGAAGATTGGATAATGTCTCAAATGCTCCTCGGTACACTCTGTCACTGCAGATGGAAAATATTTTTGATACGCACAAAGCTCTGTTGTTTCCAGATGTCAGATATCATTTACTCTGGCGACATTTTGTTTGTTTTGAAAGCTTTTTTTGAAAGATCAGCATTCGATTTATCCCATGTTTGTTTTTAGAGCTCTCGTCCACATTTGCATGATATGGTGCAACAACTATCCCTCTAAAAATAACCCCACTGCTCATTTCCTTTTCAGTTAATCGCCAAATATTTACACAAGCCTTTTCGAATGTGATTTTAAAATCCAGCCTCTCTCTCCAGGCAGAACATGTGGGAATGCATTTAGGAACAGGCTGTCTCTGCTCTGTATCTAATGCTGGCTTGGTTTAAATGATAGTATGACGGATAGCTTTTACAATGTGAGGATATTCACGATTATACCCATAATGGAAATTCACTGCAATCAATGTATTGTGAGGGGCTTCTTATCACAATCTGCGGTAAAATCCATCATAGTCCTATCCAATACCTTTTTGATTTGATATTTGATATACTTTATTAATCCCTGTGGGGAAATTGTTTCTCTGCATTTGACCCATCCTGTGTTAGGAGCAGTGTGCTGCCATTTTGAACGGCGCCCGGGGAGCAGTATAGGGAACGGTGCCTTGCTCAGGGACACCTCGGTAGCACTTGGTCTTGCCGGGACTTGAACTGGTGACCTTCCAGTTGCCAAGCCAAGTCCCTATCGATTTCGCCCCAACCTAGCATTTAGAAAAGGAATTAAAATAAAAGCCAGTGGTGTAATGTAAAAAACAAAAAGGCAATGCATCAAAAGCGCTTGACTTTTCTCTCTATATTTATCTGTTTTTTTTTAATTTAATCCAGCTCAGCAAGATGTGAATTAAGTGATCTGTAATCCCCTCGAACAGCATGAGAAGGAGACCTCGTTTCTATTTGCTATTTTTCGGCCACAGTGGATGAGAGAACGGTGACGACAGAAAGTCAACATTTTCGAACACAGGGCTCTTTTGGGCTTCAGGAGATCAGCAGGTTCACACAACATCTCACAGGATGAATACAGATGTATCCAGGCAGACATTATGAGTAAATGAAAGGGTTACATTACATCATTTCAACATATTCTAGTAGAATCAAAAATTCTCCTGCACTCCTGATCCTCTCCATCTGTTTTCATGACTCTTAAACATTTTAGATCCACTCAAAAGCAGTCACACAATTTCTCTTGCATGCTAAAATCTTCTGTTGCACTCGCGATATATTCCTTTCTTGCACACAAATCTAATTCTGCTCTTAAAAAGCCATGCCAGTGTGCTTTTAAAAGTCACTTTCAGACTATGTATGTAACGCTCAAATATGTTCAATACCACTCTCCATTGCTGATAGTGGAGCTAACTTTAATTCTTAAATACAGGAACCGATTTAAAAGGTGTATTCAGGAAAAGAGAAAACTGCTTTTTCTGTCGTCAGAAAGTTGTGTTTCTCCTGAATGTCTAGAGAAACGTCATGGAAAAGTTGTGTGTCAAAAGAGGAAGGAAAACAAAGAGGAAGGTCACAGATCAGAAGGATCTGACCACCTTTCATATCTCCTCCTCTTCCACAGCTGTGTTTATCACTAGCAGTGTTCAATCTCACCGACATGGTACAGCCAGAAGAAATTGAACAATGCTTTAACGGCTCAATAACAGAAATGAATGGCGGGACAA
>NW_022990088.1:364241-374241 GCF_902827175.1 Gymnodraco acuticeps | reverse complement strand
TACAATTCTACCCGTGATATACGCTCATTATATCACGGCTAAGAACCAATCAGATTGCTTGATTTGACTTGTCCGTTTTATAAACATTGTTAGAAAAATCTCACTCCTCACTGGCTTGAGCTTCAATCTCAGGATCCACGTATTATTATCCTCTCAGGAATGGAAGTAGTCATCACATACAGAGCATTTGGTAGTTCCTGAACAGTGTCCTTCACATGCTGATATGTACACAGCTACAGTTGGGATACCTTTGTTATCTTGTGCTACTCTGATACTGGAAGAGTACATTCACTATTTTCCTAACATACCTGTAGATAGAATATGATATGTACAAGAACAGAATATGAAATAAAAGAATGTAAATTAAGACAAAATTAAATACGGTATATTGCGTTGATAATTATTTATATAAATAAGTAGATTGCAAGATGACAACAGGAATGTTTATCGGGGCACTCGACAATCGCATGTATTATATGTATGTTTATAGGTGAAAGAAATACTTGGAGCCTTTTCTTAGCTAAAAGTACTAATATTAAACTGGATACATTCTCTATTCTCTGTTATGCTAGTACTCTGTTATGCCAATACTATACCGTATGAAATGCATGCTTTAGAGGTGTTACTCTTGTAAAGTAACTACTAACCTGAAATGTAAAAAATTTACAATATGTTCCTTTGCATTGTAGTGGAGTAGTATAAAAGATGATACTCAGGACAAAACCATGCAAAAATAAAGAAATCATAAAGCAACTTAAAGGGGACCTATCATGCAAAACGCACTTTGTGATGTCTTTTATACATAAACATGTGTCCCCGGTGCGTCGGGGAACTCACGCAGCGTCAGAAAATAAAACCCTCTCTCTTTTTCTCTGTACCCAAATCTTTTAAAAACGGGGGTACAACGAGCGGATACAGATTTGCTGCCGATATGACGTCAAATCGGCGGCGGACCCACAGCACTATCAGAAACAATGCCTGACGTGTTTTGGACATAATCTCGTCTTTGTTTACATTAGCAAGCCTCGCTAACACTCAGAGCTAACCTGTACTGGAGAGCACATGTGTTTAAAAAGCAGGAAATAAAGAAAGGAACTCGCCTTGTGATAAACCCGCAAGAGAGAAAGCATTTGAGCTCCATACTGTTTCAGAAATAATCCTTGATGTGGTTTAAACAGGATGGCGTTTTAGCACAGCAGAATTTAACTTTATCTCCGGTAGAATTCTGATCAGGCATTAGCTCCGCCTCCTTTTTTTTTTCTTAAGCTAAGGACCCAAAATCCGCGTTTCTCTAACAGGGCTGCAAAAGAGGGGTATGAGCAGTATGAGGCATGGCTACAAGGGGGGATCTGTTTGGTATTTGAAGCTAAAAACTTCACAGCCATGTTTTGTATAGGTATGGCCCTACAATATATGTTTCATAGCATAATAGGTCCACTTTAAATATGAATTGTAGTGGGGTTAAGGTTTGAAGTAGCATGAAAATAAATTACTCCAGTGCCTCATCACTTTGATTAAGTACAGTACTTGAGTAAATATACGTAGTTAAATGTCCCTGTATGTTATGATGCTTATATCCTGTGTAGAGGCAGTGGATGGGTTTATTATTTGAGAGGAAATGTGGAAAATCAAAACAATGTGCCCTCAGTCGACTACAGTCGTCTACAGGGGAAAGGTCAAACCATCGAACCCATGAAGACTAAAACCCTTCGCATAACTCACTCACTTATCGACTAATCTCAGCTTTGATGGCCTAACAGACTTGTTCAGATAACTCTCATGCTATTTGTGACCTTAAGAAATGAAACCGTTGCATTAGAAAGGTGCTGGTTTTACTTGATTTCTGACAATATTTGATATGCATTTGTTTTAATAATTAGTTCAAACGAATGCAGTCTAATAAAACAGTCTTGCAAAGAAGCTGAGCAACAGTCTCAAGCTTATAGCAAGAAACATAGTTTGATATTAGGGTTATAGTGTAAGTGTTTTTTTAAACTTATTTTAGTCTAAACAGTGTCAATATTATATTATGTTTTTTATCGTTTTTTGTAGAGACTTGCATACAGCTTTTAGTTGTTTTCGGACAAATTGAAATGCCATATTTTCAATATTTAATATGCATTCAGTTTATTCAGCACACCCATTTAAATCTAATGCAGTCTAAAACAACAGTCTTGCAATGAAGCTGAGCAGCTGCCAACATTGTACTTAACAGCGAGAAGAATAGTTTAATAGTAATTAGGGATGTCCCGATCTCATTTTTTAGCTTCCGATCCGATTCCGATATTTTCATATAGGTTCCGATCCCGATATTTCCCGATACCGGTTTTCCGATACCAATTTCCGATATCACTTTTTGTGTTGGCAAACAGCATTTAATTTTGTATACATTAAGAAATAGACAGGCACCCAAATAATGTATTAGATGACAAAAACCGGAGTTTTCCACAAGTGAAATTGGCTGGTCGTCCCCTGCTATGCACTCCACAATCAGCTCAGTAATCTTGCGAAATCTCTCGGAGTCTCGAGGAAGTAAAGCCTTTCGTTTCAAGCTGTCCCGCAGTGTTTGTTGATGGAGTCCATCAGTCGCAGACGCTGTCGCTTTATAGTAGGCGGCGTGTTCGTCGGGGTGGTGCTTTTTAAGATGTTTTATTAGGTTTGTGGTGTTGTAGGAGACCCTGTTAGCACCACCTCGTGAGACTTCCACACCACAGACTTTGCATGTCGCAGTCGGCGACTCACTTGTAGTTATTTTTAAAATGATGCCAAACTGCAGACATTTTAACTAGCTAACGATATGTGTCCGTTCCACTTTTCCAACTCGATAATGGCGGCTGATGCAATCGAACAACAACGACAAACAACGTAACAACGTAACAATGGAATCATGGGAAATATTAACTATGGATCGGCCATGACATTTCATTGGATCTGCCGATCCCGATCCATCTTAAAACCCAGTATCGGAGGCCGATCCGATCCGGGGATCGGGATCGGGACATCTCTAATAGTAATGTATAGTGTAACATGTGTTTCACTGCAGTCCGCAAATCAGATGTATTTGTGTTTTTGATATTCTTGCGTTGGATCAACAACAAATAGGCAGTTTTTATTTAGTCATGTGGACTCTGGAATGTACTTTGCAGCGTACAGAGAGGTGTTTCTGTTGTTTTGTCTCGCCTCAATGATTAAACTCCCCATCTTCTCAACATCAGCGTCAGAAATGAAGGTCACTGACTGCAGTTTATTTGTGTTCCCAGCTGTTTACAGACTGCTGTGTTTGTATGCAGCAGTGGGGCATTTCTCACAGCTGACGCACCCAGAGTAAAAACAACACATTTAGAAGAAGGCTTTGTGTGAATGTGGGCTTTCCAAGTGCTTCATAGCTCATGAATAAAGATACAGGTACTAATGTTTAACTGAAGTTGAAGTTGTAATTCCGTTTAACGCTCTCTCCGCTGCTGCAGGGAGTGTATCGAGTGCCGACTCTTCAACTCTGGACGGCTCGCGGACAACCAGACCTGCCAGCGCCTCTGCAAGGATGAAATCATCACCATGGAAACACTCGGTGAGTTCACACGCACGCACGCACACACGCACGCACACGCGCACGCACACACACACACACTGGCACACACACACACTGGCACACACACACTGGCACAGACAAGTATTCACATCTGTAGCATCTGCAACAGTTTCACTTTTCACATTACATACTTCTTCCACTGTCACTTTTTATTAGACTTTTCTTTCTGTGGAGCTCTGACAGAGTTAACGATCGTCCAGCGATTTCCGTTAATATGACATATTTAACACCTCTGATGTGAAACACACGCGCACACACACACACACACACACACACACACACACACACACACACACACACACACACACACACACACACACACACACACACACACACTACAGCCTAACACCATTGTGTCAATGCTAGATATTTTAAATCACGCTGTTAGTGTAATTAAAACAAGATGGAATATATTTACTAACATCCAAATGTGTCATGAGCATGTTACTTTAATCACATGTATGACCAATCACAACAGAGCCGGCCAACTAACCAATCAGAGCAGACTGGGCTTTGGTTTCAGACAGAGGGTAAAAAGAGGTGCTGCAGCACAGGCAGTATGAGAAAAATAAAGAACTTTTTGAACATTAAAGCCTCGAGACATGTCCCAGTAGAGACACTACATACTGATATACACCTGAACATCAGCAGGAGAGGACTCTTTAAAGTAGAGACACTACATACTGATATACACCTGAACATCATCAGGAGAGGACTCTTTAAAGTAGAGACACTACATACTGATATACACCTGAACATCAGCAGGAGAGGACTCTTTAAAGTAGAGACTCTACATACTGATATACACCTGAACATCAGCAGGAGAGGACTCTTTAAAGTAGAGACACTACATACTGATATACACCTGAACATCAGCAGGAGAGGACTCTTTAAAGTAGAGACACTACATACTGATATACACCTGAACATCATCATGGAGAGGACTCTTTAAAGTAGAGACACTACATACTGATATACACCTGAACATCAGCAGGAGAGGACTCTTTAAAGTAGAGACACTACATACTGATATACACCTGAACTTCAGCAGGAGAGGACTCTTTAAAGTAGAGACACTACATACTGATATACACCTGAACATCAGCAGGAGAGGACTCTTTAAAGTAGAGACACTACATACTGATATACACCTGACATCAGCAGGAGAGGACTCTTTAAAGTAGAGACACTACATACTGATATACACCTGAACATCAGCAGAGAGGACTCTTTAAAGTAGAGACACTACATACTGATATACACCTGGACATCAGCAGGAGAGGACTCTTTAAAGTAGAGACACTACATACTGATATACACCTGAACATCAGAAGGAGAGGACTCTTTAAAGTAGAGACACTACATACTGATATACACCTGAACATCAGCAGGAGAGGACTCTTTAAAGTAGAGACACTACATACTGATATACACCTGAACATCAGCAGGAGAGGACTCTTTAAAGTAGAGACACTACATACTGATATACACCTGAACTCATCAGGAGAGGACTCTTTAAAGTAGAGACACTACATACTGATATACACCTGAACATCAGCAGGAGAGGACTCTTTAAAGTAGAGACACTACATACTGATATACACCTGAACTTCAGCAGGAGAGGACTCTTTAAAGTAGAGACACTACATACTGATATACACCTGAACATCAGCAGGAGAGGACTCTTTAAAGTAGAGACACTACATACTGATATACACCTGAACATCAGCAGGAGAGGACTCTTTAAAGTAGGGACACTACATACTGATATACACATGAACATCAGCAGGAGAGGACTCTTTAAAGTAGAGGCACTACATACTGATGTACACCTGAACATCAGCAGGAGAGGACTCTTTAAAGTAGGGACACTACATACTGATATACACCTGACATCATCAGGAGAGGACTCTTTAAAGTAGAGACACTACATACTGATATACACCTGAACATCAGCAGGAGAGGACTCTTTAAAGTAGAGACACTACATACTGATATACACCTGAACATCAGGAGAGGACTCTTTAAAGTAGAGACTCTACATACTGATATACACCTGAACATCAGCAGGAGAGGACTCTTTAAAGTAGAGACACTACATACTGATATACACCTGAACATCATCAGGAGAGGACTCTTTAAAGTAGAGACACTACATACTGATATACACCTGAACATCATCAGGAGAGGACTCTTTAAAGTAGAGACACTACATACTGATATACACCTGAACATCAGCAGGAGAGGACTCTTTAAAGTAGAGACTCTACATACTGATATACACCTGAACATCAGCAGGAGAGGACTCTTTAAAGTAGAGACACTACATACTGATATACACCTGAACACAGCAGGAGAGGACTCTTTAAAGTAGAGACACTACATACTGATATACACCTGAACATCATCAGGAGAGGACTCTTTAAAGTAGAGGACACTACATACTGATACACCTGAACATCAGCAGGAGAGGACTCTTTAAAGTAGAGACACTACATACTGATATACACCTGAACTTCAGCAGGAGAGGACTCTTTAAAGTAGAGACACTACATACTGATATACACCTGAACATCAGCAGGAGAGGACTCTTTAAAGTAGAGACACTACATACTGATAACACCTGAACATCAGCAGGAGAGGACTCTTTAAAGTAGGACACTACATACTGATATACACCTGAACATCAGCAGGAGAGGGACTCTTTAAAGTAGAGACACTACATACTGATATACACCTAACATCAGCAGGAGGAGGACTCTTTAAAGTAGAGACACTACATACTGATATACACCTGAACATCAGCAGGAGGAGGACTCTTTTAAAGTAGAGACACTACATACTGATATACACCTGAACATCAGCAGGAGAGGACTCTTTAAGTAGAGACACTACATACTGATATACACCCTGAACATCAGCAGGAGAGGACTCTCTTAAAGTAGAGACACTACATACTGATATACACCTGAACATCAGCAGGAGAGGGACTCTTTAAAGTAGAGACACTACATACTGATATACACCTGAACATCAGCAGGAGAGGACTCTTTAAAGTAGAGAGCACTACATACTGATATACACCTGAACATCAGCAGGAGAGGACTCTTTAAAGTAGGAGACACTACATACTGATATACACCTGAACATCAGCAGGAGAGGACTCTTTAAAGTAGAGACACTACATACTGATATACACCTGAACATCAGCAGGAGAGGACTCTTTAAAAGTAGAGACACTACATACTGATATACACCTGAACATCAGCAGGAGAGGACTCTTAAAGTAGAGACACTACATACTGATATACACCTGAACATCAGCAGGAGAGGACTCTTTAAAGTAGAGACACTACATACTGATATACACCTGAACATCAGCAGGAGAGGACTCTTTAAAGTAGAGACACTACATACTGATATACACCTGAACATCAGCAGGAGAGGACTCTTTAAAGTAGAGACACTACATACTGATATACACCTGAACATCAGCAGGAGAGGACTCTTTAAAGTAGAGACACTACATACTGATATACACCTGAACATCAGCAGGAGAGGACTCTTTAAAGTAGAGACACTACATACTGATATACACCTGAACATCATCAGGAGAGGACTCTTTAAAAGTAGAGGACACTACATACTGATATACACTCTGAACATCAGCAGGAGAGGACTCTTTAAGTAGAGACACTACATACTGATATACACCTGAACTTCAGCAGGAGAGGACTCTTTAAGTAGAGACACTACATACTGATATACACCTGAAGCATCAGCAGGAGAGGACCTCGTTAAAGTAGAGACACTACATACTGATATACACCTGAACATCAGCAGGAGAGGACTCTTTAAAGTAGGGACACTACATACTGATATACACATGAACATCAGCAGGAGAGGACTCTTTAAAGTAGAGGCCACTACAATACTGATGTACACCTGAACATCAGCAGAGAGGACTCTTTAAAGTAGAGGACACTACATACTGATATAACACCTGAACATCAGCAGGAGAGGACTCTTTAAAGTAGAGACACTACATACTGATATACACCTGAACATCAGCAGGAGAGGACTCTTTAAAGTAGAGGACACTACATACTGATATACACCATGAACATCAGCAGGAGAGGACTCTTTAAAGTAGAGACACTACATACTGATATACACCTGAAAATCAGCAGGAGAGGACTCTTTAAGTAGAGGACACTACATACTGATATACACCTGAACATCAGCAGGGAGAGGACTCTTTAAAGTAGAGGACACTACATACTGATATACACCTGAACATCAGCAGGAGAGGACTCTTTAAAGTAGAGACACTACATACTGATATACACCTGAACATTAAGCATGAGAGGACTCTTTAAAGTAGAGACACTACATACTGATATACACCTGAACATCAGCAGGAGAGGACTCTTTAAAGTAGAGGCACTACATACTGATATACACCTGAACATCAGCAGGAGAGGATTCTTTAAAGTAGAGACACTACATACTGATATACACCTGAACATCAGCAGGAGAGGACTCTTTAAAGTAGAGACACTACATACTGATATACACCTGAACATCAGCAGGAGAGGACTCTTTAAAGTAGGGACACTACATACTGATATACACCTGAACATCAGCAGGAGAGGACTCTTTAAAGTAGAGACACTAACATACTTGATATACACCTGAACATCAGCAGGAGAGGACTCTTTAAAAGTAGAGACACTACATACTGATATACACCTGAACATCAGCAGGAGAGGACTCTTTAAAGTAGAGACACTACATACTGATATACACCTGAACATCAGCAGGAGAGGACTCTTTAAAGTAGAGACACTACATACTGATATACACCTGGACATCAGCAGGAGAGGACTCTTTAAAGTAGAGACACTACATACTGATATACACCTGAACATCAGCAGGAGAGGACTCTTTAAAGTAGAGACACTACATACTGATATACACCTGAACATCAGCAGGAGAGGACTCTTTAAAGTAGAGACACTACATACTGATATACACCTGACATCAGCAGGAGAGGACTCTTAAAGTAGAGACACTACATACTGATATACACCTGAACATCAGCAGGAGAGGACTCTTTAAAGTAGAGACACTACATACTGATATACACCTGAACATCAGCAGGAGAGGACTCTTTAAAGTAGAGACACTACATACTGATATACACCTGAACATCAGCAGGAGAGGACTCTTTAAAGTAGAGACACTACATACTGATATACACCTGAACATCAGCAGGAGAGGACTCTTTAAAGTAGAGACACTACATACTGATATACACCTGAACATCAGCAGGAGAGGACTCTTTAAAGTAGAGACACTGCATACTGATATACACCTGAACATCAGCAGGAGAGGACTCTTTAAAGTAGAGACACTACATACTGATATACACCTGAACATCAGCAGGAGAGGACTCTTTAAATAGAGTACACTACATACTGATATACACCCTGAACATCAGCAAGGAGAGGACTCTTTAAAGTAGAGACACTACATACTGATATACACCTGAACATCAGCAGGAGAGGACTCTTTAAAGTAGAGGCACTACATACTGATATACACCTGAACATCAGCAGGAGAGGACTCTTTAAAGTAGAGGCACTACATACTGATATACACCTGAACATCAGCAGGAGAGGACTCTTTAAAGTAGAGACACTAAATACTGATATGAACCTGAACATCAGCAGGAGAGGACTCTTTAAAGTAGAGACACTACATACTGATATGAACCTGAACATGTGTATAAAAGGCGCCCTTTAAACGAGAGGTCCGTCTGTGTTGACTTTATCCCGCTGTGTTAAATATAAATACTCTGTTTTGTTACATTCTTCACCCTGGAGTGCAACAGTCAGCAGATGTTTAGGAATGCATTAATAAGCACACAGTGATTTATGGCCTTCATGATGCTGCGTGCATTAGAGAGGAGACGGACAGCTGTGTATTTAGTTTCAGGAACTGTTATAAGAGCAGTCCATATTGGCCCCGGTCCAACATGTTTCACAGCTTTCCGGATAGTTCTGCACTCGGTCCGGCCTTAATGGACTCCACATGTACATTCCAGATAGTATGAGCATGAAACAGAGCAGGAGGGGTGACGGGGGGGGGGGGGGGCAGCAGAGTGACCTCACCCTCGCCTGGGAGCTGAGTGTTTCTGGGTGATGAAGACTGACTGAAAACGAGGAAAGCCAAACTATCAGCGTCTCGGCTCTCAGTTATGATTTCACAGCAGAGACATTCAGGCGATGTGAGCAGCGTGCACGAGCTTTTCTCTCCTCAGTTTAACCTCATTTCTCTCTTTGCTCTTGAATCTGAAAACAAACCTCGACAGATTATAAACATGATGGTATGATAATATCTTCTCCA